>NC_089822.1:259671703-259903737 GCF_035046505.1 Tiliqua scincoides
GATTTGGAAGTCAGAGAGGATAGGAATCAAGATAGGTTGGCACTGATGGAACGGGCGCAAAAAGACAATATTTTAAGATTCAGAGCTATACCAGAACAGGAAGGAGAGGAGATAAGAGCCAGGATGAGAGAAATTTTGGCAATTTTTTTACCAAGTGATCCTAATGAGATGGAGTTGGAGATCGATTGAGTCTACAGAGTAAATACAAGGATTGCAAGGTTGAGGAAACTTCCAAGAGATATATTAGTGCATTTCACAAGAGAAAGGATAAGAGATATGGTTCTACAGCAACATGCAAAGATAAAGCTCACAGTAGAAGGAGTACAGATCATTGTGATAAAGGACGTTCCACTCAGAATTCTAAAGAAAAGGAATGAATGCGGCTTTCTGGTGGATGCTTTGAATTGGTTGGGGCGCCTTCCTTATGAGGAAAGGCTACAGCGTTTGGGCCTCTTCAGCCTAGAAAAGAGGCGGCTGAGGGGGGACATGATTGAGAATCCACAGTTATGCACGGGAAGGATAGAGTGGATAGAGAGATGCTCTTTACAGTCTCACATAACACCAGAACCAGGGGACATCCACTAAAATTGAGTGTTGGGAGAGTTAGGACAGACAAAAGAAAACATTTCTTTACTCAGCTTGTGGTTGGTCTGTGGAACTCCTTGCCGCAGGATGTGGTGACGGCATCTGGCCTGGATGACTTTAAAAGGGGATTGGTCAAGTTTCTGGAGGAAAAATCCATTACAGGTTACAAGCCATGATGTGTATGTGCAACCTCCTGATTTTAGCAATGGGCTATGTCAGAATGCCAGATGCAAGGGAGGGCACTGGGATGAGGTCTCTTGTTATCTGGTGTGCTCCCTGAGACATTTGGTGGGCCTCTGTGAGATACAGGAAGTTGGACTAGATGGGCCTATGGCCTGATACAAGAACATAAGAACAGCCCCACTGGATCAGGCCATAGGCCCATCTAGTCCAGCTTCCTGTATCTCACAGCGGCCCACCAAATGCCCCAGGGAGCACACCAGATAACAAGAGACCTCATCCTGATGCCCTCCCTTGCATCTGGCATTCTGACATAACCCATTTCTAAAATCGGGAGGTTGCGCATACACATCATGGCTGGTACCCCGTAATGGATTTTTCCTCCAGAAACTTGTCCAATCCCCTTTTAAAGGCGTCTAGGGTAGACGCCAGCACCACATCCTGTGGCAAGGAGTTCCACAGACCAACCACAGATGAGTGGGCTAGAGGCTTTTAGGGAACAAGAGGTTGGCCGTGGCACTTTCATCCCCTTCCCCTGGGTAAAGCGAGGAGTCCCACAATGGGGCTCCTTGATTCTATGGCAACTCAAAGGTTAGCATAGAATCAAGAGCCTCTGTGTTGGGCTACCAGAAGCCACAGCACCTGCATCATCACAGTGGAGGCTGAGCTCTCTCTGCCATTTCCTGCCCGTTCTTCTCTGGTTTGGGGCACTTTGGTCCCCTGGAGGCTTCTGTGGTGTTTCGGCATCTGAAAGATTCCTGCAGTAGACCTTGTCTTTTTCCAATCATGTGCCTGCCAGGGAACATGGGAGCTAAACAAGGGGTGGGTCCATGGGTGCAAGTGTTTCCGGCTGAGGCGGTGCAGCCCCCCAAGCTGTGCTGCCCCAAGGGTCACCAAGTTCCACTGCCTCTCCATCTGGAGGCCTTCTGAGGGCTGCACTCCAGAGGGCCTTAAAACATCACTTTCCGTTTCTTGGAAAACTGGAAGTGATATTTTCAGATCCTCAGAAGGCCTCCAGACGCAACCAGCATTTTTTAATCCTGACCCCAGGCAGAACAGGAGCCAGAATCGTCACTGCTTTCTACCTTTTCCTGTGGGGCTATTAATCCCCAAAAGCTTTGGCCATAGAGGTATGGAGTAGCAAACTCTGCTTTCTGCCTTGAAAGCTGATCATTGAAAGAAGGGATTCTTGAAGCATGGAGTACACTGGGCTATATTTTATTTTTTTCCTTTAAGACTCTGAATGTGGGCCTTACATGCTCTGCCTGGATTCTGAGCTGATTTGAACTGTCTTCTTAAATAAGGCATAATTGCCCAACTCAGGCTGCAATCCTATCCACATTTCCCTTAGAGTAAACCCCATTCAACAAAATAGGACATACTTCTCAGTAGACCTGGTTAGGATTGTGCCCTCATTGTCTTACATTGTCTAACAAGAACTTCTGAAAATATGCTCAGAACTTGTATGCATAAACGTTGACCATTTCTAACAGGATAGTTCACACAAATCCTTTCCTAATGAATGAAAAAGCTTTGATGCCTTCCCCAAATCTATATGAGGGGTTGAGACTGGAGGCAAGTTCAAGAGAAGAATAAAGTAGTTTCTAGCTTAGCTTGCAAGCTCACATACATCAGGGGTGCTCAAAGTGTGGTCTATGGACCGATCCCCGCCCCCCCGGGGCCACCCATAACCCACTGTCCCCCCACATCTTTGAGCACAGCTTCCTCCTAAGGAGCTGCTTTGTGACGTTTGCGACCCTCCTGGGCCAGCGCAAGGGACTTGCACCAGCCTAAGTGAAGGGCAGGATTGCGCCCAAAGACATTTCCTCGCTAACTGCAAAACAAACACCATCTAGGCCACTAACTGAATTGCCTGAGCCTTTGTGTGTTCAAAGCTACAATAAATTCTGTCACCCTCATCCCAGCCTTTTCTACAGGACAAGCTAATGAGCCTCTTCCTGAACCACTTACTCTTGAATGCCCCTTTTGTATGTCAAAAACAGGCTCCCTCTGTAGCTGGGAGGCACAGGAGATGCTGTGCTTCTGGGCAAAGTTTTGGGAGTGTGGCAGTGCTGCTCCTACAGCAATTACCCCCCAGAACGTGACTGGAGCTGTGCTCTGGTCATGTCTGGAGGGTGTTTGAGACTCAGGGATGCTGCATGCAGCCTCAGAAGGTCTTAATATGTTGCTTCCTGTTTTGCCCAAAAAACCAGAAGTGACGTGCTAAGACAGTGGTTCCCAAACTGTGGGTTGGAATCTGTTGGCAGGTCATTGCAATGGAAGATCAGAAGAACATCAGGTGGATGACAGAGCATTTGTATTGGCAACCTTCAGTCTCGAAAGACTATGGTATCGCGCTCTGAAAGGTGGTTCTGGCACAGCGTCTAGTGTGGCTGAAAAGGCCAATCCGGGAGTGACAATCCCTTCCACACCGGGAGCAAGTGCAGTCTGTCCCTGGTCTGTCTCCCTGGCTATGGGCCTTCCTTCTTTGCCTCTTAGCCTCAGACTGTTGGCAAAGTGTCTCTTCAAACTGGGAAAGGCCATGCTGCACAGCCTGCCTCCAAGCAGGCCGCTCAGAGGCCAGGGTTTCCCACTTGTTGAGGTCCATCCCTAAGGCCTTCAGATCCCTCTTGCAGAGCATAGGGTGCATGCAATAGAGGATCAGAAGATCATCAGGTGGATGATAGTGATTCCCATGTTTTGACAGCTGTTTGACAACTCTGGGAAGGGAAGGGCTGGTTGTACAGCTGTAATCCACCAAGGCCAATGGAGACTCTGATGGACACTTGAGCTTCATTTGACCTTGATGGGACTTTGAATGGTCATGGGCTAACATGGCAGCTCACAGCTGAGCTGCACTTTGGATGATGGAACATCCAAGGATAAAAGGCAGCTTCAGAAGGAGCAAAAGTCCCACCCAGACCTACGGGACACGGACAAAGCAGGACCTACGGGAGAAGGGGACTGCCAGGACTCTGCTGGAGGACCCTGCTGAAGGAGACACTCTGCGGGAGAGGACACAGAGGAGGGACTCTGCTGCAGAAGACTGAACTGGGAAGACTGGACTGTACTCTAGAGACTGTGGACTTGGACTGGACGCTTCAGTCCTTTACCCACTAAGTTCTGCAGCTGCTGTAGCCCTGCAACTGTGCCCACAGTTCCTCTACACTCCTTCATGGTAAGCAGATCCACAAGCCAAAGAGCTACTGTAGCAGGCCAGTTTCCTCCCAGATTGACACTGCGTTAAGGAGTCTCGTATGCCTTCCTCGGCCTGCCTGATGTGGAAGCAGGCAAATTCAAGTTTACGTTCATATACGATACAACACAATTGTTCTCGTGCCCAGATGGAATGTCCAGTGAGGGTGTCAGTTCTGAGAGGGGGAGGAACCAAAGGACAGTGGATGGCATGAGCCTTGCTGCCTTCCTCTCTCTCAGATGCAACCAGGTAAGACCATTCTGGAAGGAAGGAGCCAAACTACCATTGATTTCAGCCAAGCCAATGGAGTGGGCCTCACGGTGTCACTTCTTCCTCAGATGGGTCAAACGTTTGTAGCTTTTGAATGACTGAACAGTCAGTCTCTTAACACCAAATAAGTTGCTGTGGGAGAGAACTGGACAAGGCTGTTTTCTGCTCCTGGTCACACATCTTGTAGCATTTGGTCAAATCACTCGGCAAACAAGGATGCTAATAGCTCTTAGCTCTTGTCTTTTTCCGGACAGGCAGGATGGTTTCAAAATATAGAAAAGAGGTGTTTTGAGACTGAAAGAAGAGGCAGAGGACAACACATGGTTTATTGGCAAAGTAAAAGAAAAGAAAGCCGGTTTCCACCTCAGCAGTCCCTGCATGAAGATCCACTCTCCTAGAAGAAACAAAGGCACCTCCTGCACTCTTTCCAACCTGCTCACGCAAAGTCCTTGCTGACCTTCCCTTTTTATGAGGGACTTGGGAATTGGGTTTCTGGGATTTCACAGTCCTCTTTCCTGTGGGGCAATGGAAAGGTGCTATTGGGGCTTCCTAACTGGAACGTAAGGATGCCAGGGGAATACAGAGGTCAAAAGGCTGCTGAGCAACTCACAGCTGAAATGAGTCTCAAACAAGGCATCCCCCAGTGGTTGGCCAGGGGTTGGAACCAGAACTTAGCAGGGATTGGGACCTGAATTTGGCATGTGCCCCTCTGGATAGTGGTGGGTATATTTGGTTTTCTGCAAAATGAATTCCTTAAGGCTGCTGGGAGGATCTCATGGAACTGGAACTGGAATTGGAACTAGTCACATCTTTAGCTGTTGGTGAGGAGATGCTCTGAAGGAAAAGAGCATTCTGAGGCCGTTGGAGAAGTGGAGTCAGGTAGAAAGCAAGTGAGCGTGTTCAGGCCTTGAGACAGTCTACTTCCCTGCAGACCTCAGTCACCCCCCCGGATTTTATTAGGTCTGCACAGAGCTTTTGATTTCCTGTGTGCTTCACCATGGAAGGTGCTTTATTTCAAGCTGCCTGCCTGGTAACGTTCTTTGGGGATTTTAGGCCAGGCAAAGTGCTGAGCCCTTTGAAATCCGATACTTCAGGGCGGGCGCTGCAGGTAGGTGACCTGCATTTTGTGCCCAGTGGTTTGAGTATTACGATCCGCAAGCCTAAGACTGATCAGAAGGGTGTGTGTGTGTGTGTGTGTGTGTGTGTGTGTGTGTGTATGTGTGTGTGTAGTCTGCCACTGATGATTATGGGTTCCTTTTGCTACAGATCGGAGCAGCCTCTACAGCGGCCAGTTTGGGGCTTTCAGGGGAGGCCATTTGGAGGATTTACAGGAGGCAGTCTGGGGTGCTTAAGTATTACATTAGAAAAGAGGAGCAGCACCCCCACCCCTTCTTTGTTTTGCTGTTGGTCCCTGAGGGGACCCCTCTTTTTTGCTGTTACTGGTCAAAATTTGGGGGATATTACCCTGTCACGCCTTCATTGGTGCTGGTTTTTACATTCTCTTGGTCCACCTGTTGGTGGGTCCAGTTGACCTTCATTGGTCTGGTGGTCTCAGGGTATCTGCGGGTGCATCCATTTTGCCTTCGTTGGTGCCGTGAGGGTTCCTAGGTATTTGGGGCCTTCATTGATCCATTTTGGGGTAGTTAAATGAGGTTATTTGTGATTGCTCCTCATTTGTTAGGACAGTCGATCACTCTTGTTTCTTTTGGCAGGTCCTGATTGGGCATATCCAGTGCAGGTGCTCCTTTGCGGACACTCCGTCTTGTGAGGGGCACAGAAATAAGCAATTTTGCATGGCTTCAGCACCCAGCTTGGCCTGGACAACCTGTGTTGACTGGGAAGCAAAGAAGGGCATGAAATAGAGCCAACTGCTACCAGCATTTGCTGAATATCTGAATTCCCATCCACCTCCCCAGGTAGTCCTTCATCTAGGTGAAAACAAGCTCAGCCAGAGTACATCGTTGTCCTGGAGGCTTCAGGTCCAGCAAGATTTGAATGCGATAGTGTCCTGTGGATTCTATCCTCTGGTCCTGTTTGCCCCCTAGGTTTGGAGAGGGGTTAGGAATCCCAATAGATTGGATGCCACTAAGCGGAGGCTTAACACTTACCTGAGTAGGGTTTTCATAAGGACGGGATGTTATTCCACAGCCAAACATACAATATAGGCTAATGGGTTCTGAGCTGTCTGTGACAGATCAGATCTTGGGGTGGTGGTGGACAGCTCCATGAAAGTGTTTACCCAAAAGATTTTAAAATAGGCATCTATGAAGAAGATATAATTTTTGATAAAATATTCTTGATTGATGATGGAAAATATATTAAGAAAATGTATAGTTTTCTTCTTGAGATAAAGATGGAAGATGAAGTAGTGACTCAATGGCGTTATAGGCAAAAAATTATGGATATAATATTTCGATTGATGGTTTCCAGGTTGGCAACCTTCAGTCTCAAAAGACTATGGTATCGCGCTCTGAATGGTGGTTCTGGAACAGCGTCTAGTGTGGCTGAAAAGGCTGATTCGGGAGTGACAATCCCTTCCACACTGGGAGCAAGTGCAGTCTGTTCCTGGTCTGTCTCCCTGGCTATGAGCCTTTCTTCTTTGCCTCTTTGCCTCAGTCTGTTGGCAAAGTGTCTCTTCAAACTGGGAAAGAACTGGAGGTTGTCCATGACTTTGTGTATATTGGCTCAACGATCTCCAACACTCTTTCTCTCGATATCGAGCTAAACAGATGCATCGGCAAAGCAGCTACCACGTTTTCCAGACTCGCAAAGAGAGTCTGGTCCAACAAGAAGCTAATGGAACATACCAAGATCCAGGTCTACAGAGCTTGCGTCCTGAGTACACTTCTGTACTGCAGTGAGTCATGGACTCTTTGCACACAACAGGAGAAGAAGCTGAACACTTTCCACATGCGTTGCCTCCAATGCATCCTTGGCATCACCTGGCAGGACAAAGTTCCAAACAACACAGTCCTGGAATGTGCTGGAATCCCCAGTATGTATACACTGCTGAAACAGAGACGCCTGCGTTGACTTGGTCATGTTGTGAGAGTGGGCGATGGTCAGATCCCAAAGGATCTCCTCTATGGAGAACTCGTGCAGGGAAAGCGCCCTATGGGTAGACCACAGCGGCGCTACAAGGATATCTGCAAGAGGGATCTGAAGGCCTTACGAATGGACCTCAACAGGTGGGAAACACTGGCCTCTGAGCGGTCCGCTTGGAGGCAGGCTGTGCAGCATGGCCTTTCCCAGTTTGAAAAAAATTAATGTTCCAATGACTTTACTGTATTTGAATTGCTGTGATCCAGTTGCCGTAAGCAGGGGAGTGGGTGGGCAGGAAGGGTGCCTGAGGAGAAAAGGGCTCCCCTGGACGTGTGAGTTTTCTGGTTCAGGCTCCCCAGTGTGACATGGGAGACTGGCTGGACGCTGCTCCCGCTTCCTGCTTCAACAACCCCGTGTCCTCTTTCCGTCCAGCCCTGTTGCCTGCAGCCTCCTCTGATCTTATATTTTACAAAGGAGAGAAATCTCTCGAAAGAGACTAAGCACAAAGTTATGCATGGGGCGAGGGGGGAAGGGCAGAGAATGAAAAGTATTTCAGTTTCCTGACTGTGATAGAGATTTATGAAAGGTGCTGTTTTAAAACAGTCTTTTGTCCCCATCCTAAAATATGGGTGCCTCAGGATACAGTCAATATTACAAGCCTTCTTCCCTCCCCCATTCCTTCTACTTTGCTTCCTAGTGTTTTGTTCTCACTTTTTTTTCCTTCTTTCTCTGAGTTATTTGAACATAAATTTAAAATTTCAATAAAGAATACAGTGTTTCTATTATTATTATTATTAACAACCCTTTTGCTTATTGCTCTGCTACTATCCTGACTTCTGAAACCTGTTCTCCATATTCCTTTGTCTTGAATAACCCACACATATAAGAATATTGCCCATTGCTGGTTTCCCGGATGTCCTTGATGCTTCTCGGATCCAGTTCAACCTGTCATCGTTGTCGGGTCAAACCACTCTCTTACCCAACATTCCTGCTGTAACATGGCAATGTGCAATCTTACTGCCAAACAATATTTAATAATATGAAATATACTCCTAATATACCACCACCGCCCTGATGGGCAGGCTAGGAAACAAACCATAGAAGTCAGTCATTCCTATTGTGGCAGAAAGAACACACCAACACAGGGAAAACACACTGCATATGCTCAGAGATACTCTTCTTCTTTCCCCAAGGACTCTGGGGCTGAACTCTAGCAAGCTCCAGTGCCCCTCTGCTGCTTGGGAAGGTGGTTGCTGCTGAGAGCCACAGGGGGGCTGAGGCAGCCTGGAGCAGAGTGACCTGATGGAGAATCAGTGAGGAATCCTCTGGCCAGTGTTTGAACTCGCCCCTGCACTTCTCTCCCCCTCTGGCCACTTCACTGAAAACTGCAGTCTCTGATAGATGCAGCACGTTACCGGAGGCCTTGTAGGGCCCCAGAAGGCCCTGAGCAGCTTGTGGAAACTTTTTGCAACACACATATAGGGGGGTTGTAGTATGAGGTAGAGTGACAAAGGCTGCCCATGTGCTACTTGGGGAATAGTTGCTACCATCTAATTCTCACTGTGTCCTCTTTCAGTGCATAAAATGTATCATTTTAGGTGAATAGATTCGGATCCTGTGTTGCTGAAGCTGTTCCTGGCACTCAATCCCGGGAAACCCTTGTAATCGAAATGCAGGCAGGCCGGGCACATGACACAATCAGGACACTGGAGATGCAGAACCTCCTGGGGCTCCGTATAAAACGGGAAAATTAAAAAGATGGAAGAATTTAGTGTATTCCTGAAATTTATTCCCAGTGCTGTTCCCATCTGAGAAAGACTTGTGTGTTCTTCTATTCTCATTTTCACTTTCTCATTTTTTTTAAACCTAGGATGACAAACTGCTTTGATGACCCTTTTAGTGCCACTTCTGGCGAAATTCCCAGTTGACCATCTCTCTTTTATCTTCTGGGTTAGACTGACAGGATGGCCACTCTTTAAGACTGCTGAGCAATTACATAGAAGGGGGCATGTAAAAAGTAATCTACGTAACATCAGCCAAAGAGTTTCCCCTTCACTTTGGCTGAGCCACTATCTGGTGCTGGATTCAGCGCAAGCCTCCTGGCCTGCCTGTTCCAGTGCAAGATAGGATTGCTCTGCACGTTACTATCGCAGTGCAAAAAGGCACTTTCAGGGGCCATAAGAGTCTTTTGTATAATTACTTCACATTGCAGTAAAGCAATGTCACATGCAGGGCTGGCCCTTCCATACAACAACCATGAAGCTGCCCTACGAGGCTGCAGATTAGTGTGTGTGTGGGGGGGGGGGGGCTGCTCTCTCGCCAGCTTGTTGGCTCCACTGCTCCTCCATTCTCCATTCTCTAGATTGCAAAAACAAAAGGGGGCAGAGAGGGCGAGGAAAAGTGAAGTTCCAAGGGGGTTGGGGGCTTAGAAACAGTCAGAAGCACTCAGAACAAGCCACAGATGCTCCACAGCCACTTCAATAGGTACATCATCATCATCATCACCATCATACTACTACTACTAATAATAATAAAGGTGTTTATATACCGCCTTTCTTGGTCGTCAGATTTCTCCTCAGACTTTATTCAAGGCGGTTTACAAAGGCAGGCTGTTCTAAATCCCCATAGGGATTTTTACAATCGAAGAAAGGCTCTGTCTTTCAAGAACCACAACATTTCAGATGGATCTTTCTGATCTGGTCTCACATTCTGGCCTCCAGTTGCCTCCCACGCAAGCTGACAAGCAGCTCCTTCGTCTCTCACATGGAGGGCAGCCAAGATGCTTCTTCGCTCACACCAAAGAGCAGGTGGAATAACTCGGCTCGGCTTGTCAGCTGCTTCAAGGTCTCACCATTCAGGGTGCCAGTGGCCTCAAACTGGTGACCTTCAGATGTTATCTTCAGGCAAACGGAGGCTCTGCCCTCAGACCTCCTGCCCCCCTACATGTTGGTGGTATTACACTGATTGAGCAGGATATTGCATTTAATTGTTTAATAAGCCCAATTTTGCATTTTTACCATTTTAGACTTTCCCTGGTTATTATTTGTTGCCACGAATGTGTGATTGTCTCTTCCAGAAACAAGTTGAAGGAGGAAGAGGGAATTCTGGGTCACAGACGGAAAAGCAGATTTCATATCATTCAGTTCTGATAAATGCCTGTGTTTCGAGGCCTCTGCAGAGCTGGAAAAGAGGCTTTGGCTGCTAAATCAATTTCTTGTTACCATAGATACTAGCCTATAAGGCAAGACATTTTACCCCAAAACTCCAGCATAGACCTTCTCTTCATCTTCTTCTCTGTGGGTCACTCAGGGGGTCAAGGCAGTTCAGGGGCACTGCAGTAGTCAGGAGAAGCTCAAAGAAGTGGCAGGCACAAGCTCAGCTCCAGCTGGCCTTACTTTGCTTCTCTCAACAGCTCCCTCCTGCAGGGAGAGGCTTTGCCGGCATGTGACCTCCTTAATGTCTTCAGAAACAGTGGCACAGTTCAAATTTTTTGCCCCCTTTCAATCAGGCTCCAGGGCAAGCTGCAGCTCTTCCACACCTGCACCTTCCCCAAGTTTGCCTTCATCTTATCTGAGGGTCATAAACATTCCGGGATTTATGGCTGGAAACCTGCCCTCGCCTTATCTGTGAGAGCAAACTTATAGGAAGAATCCACAGTATATGTCAGCACCCTGGACAGTAGTAAGGAAATGACGTTCTTAACAACGGGTGTTGCACATTCGTAACATCTCTGTTTCAGGGATCATTTCTCTCTAATCTGGAGAGAAAAACCAGCAGAGCCCGTGAAGAACATCCAACAACTGCTCAAGGAGAAAGTTTCAGGTCAGCTTTACTAGACACATAAAAGAAGGGGTGGATAATCTCTCCGCGGAATGTGGCTTCTGAGTAAGTGTAGAGCCGAGCTCCTGTTTCAGCATTGAAAAAGGCCACCTGCCCGTCAGCGCAATTCAGAGTCACTCGGATCCTCTTGAGCTCCTGTCTGAAGGATAGAGGAATGTAATTGCGGGGATTAAGAACTCTGTCCAGGCATACGCTCTTCCTCACAGCCAAGGATAGGGGGTGGTAACCAGGGAACTGACAGCTCTGTACTCTCCTTCCCACTTTCCCACAGCCCAGATCCCTCTTCAGGACTACAGTCAAACTCACCCTTTCTCCTCACAGACTTTCTGGCAACCCCCACAGCCCACCCTCCCTCACGTCCCACAGTGACCTCCCAGAAGTATCTACTTGATGTGAATCCCTCCCGGCCCAGCACACAAGTCCAATAGTCAAATCTCTCAGGATTGTTGGGCAGATCTTGGCGGCTGTGTCCCCAGCTCACGCTTTTGTGATCCTTAGTCAGGGTGAGCCAGGAATGAGCCGTGTCTGGATCCAGAATCACACTGGCTGTTGGGGTGGAGGAAGAGGAGGAAAAAGAAGTGAATTACTAACTGCCTTAATAAATACTTGAGCCCCAGAGATAGAAAGAATATCCTCTTCACAATTGTGCCCATATTTTATACTTTAAGTGTATCCTGCCTTTCCTGTTCTTCCAGGCAGCTTAAAAGAAGCCAAAACACCCCTAAGACACATACTATATTCCTTGGCTGGTAAATGTTGTACGGAAGGCAGGAGAGAAAATGGCTGATGCTTCCTTGACACTTCCTGTGCAAACTGACCACTTCTGACTTTCAGGGACAATGACGGTGTCTCAGTTCTGCCAAGCAGGGTCTTGAGAATACAGTTTTTCTTCTATGTTGTTTTTGTATCATGCTTCATATTTAATTATACTAAAGCAGAGGTTCCAAACTTTTCAGCACCTGGACCCACCTTTTCAAAATGACACTCTATAAGGATCAAGACATCCGTTTCCAGAAGGAAGTTTCCCTGCCTTCAACAGCCTCTGTAGCTTTGCTTGTTAGCCATGCTGGTACCCTCATGGATTTAATCCAGTCCTTTTTTTGCAGTATACATTTCCTCTGGGCCTCTATTACTGCTGTTTTAAACAGACTCCATTCACACGGGAGATACTGGTTTCTTTTTACCTTCCCTTTCCCCTTTCATCTTTCTAACTACTCTCCTCCTTTAAGGGAAGTCTGCCCTTTGGAGGTCAAGGGTTGTGCTTTGGATTTGCTTGGCAATCTTCCCCCCACCTGCATGGTAGAGTAGATTGCCCTAGGCTACCTTGGGCATGGAATTGGGAGAAATTGATTCAAATGGCTTGAAGCCAGCCCTGCCTCAAGGAATGGCTGACTTCATACTGCTGGTCAGAGCTCATGGAGCGAAGTCTTGCATGTTGGATGATCAGGAAGGGAGAGAGCAAGAGGGAAAAAGGAAGCCAAGTAGGGACACACTTCCACAGGTGAGGTGGACAAGGTCTGCAACAGGGAGTCTCTGAGTCACCTGCTTCCTGGACAATATGCTGCCCCCCAGTGTCCTTCAGGTGACATGGCACCCATTTCCCAACTGTGTTTGTTTTCCACTCACTGATTGTGGAGCCCATTTTCGAGGCATTTCTCTCCCCCTTACTTTCAGCCCCCTGCACCATGGGAAACTCCTGTCCAAACTTCCCATCATATGCATCTTGCGCATCATTCTTCATTACCTGGGAATTGCTTCATGACTCCCTCCAGAAGGGGTTTTACATCATGGAATCCCCTGATTCTGCAGGTCAGCACAGGAGGAAAAACCACAGGATTCCCAAATGCTTCCTTCTTTTCAGACCTAGTAGGGTTAAAAAAAATCTGATCCCAAAAAGTGTCCAATCGGGAATTACTGTCTGAAGCAAACAGACAGCATGGAAGGGAAGAAAAGAACAGAAAGCCTGGAGGCAGGGGCAAGGGCAGACCTGGGGATGCTCTGGGTAGGAGGCTTCTTTCGCTAAGGCAGTATAAAAAGATATAAAATTCAGGAGGTACAGAAGCACCTGTGCAGGTGAGGGAAGAGGTCTGGCAGCCTTGATGGGTGTGCAAATGGAAGAGAAATGAGTGGACTCCACACACCTCTGCAATGTCCTCTTATCCTGGGGGGAAAAGAAGAGAAAAAGACCTCAGTGCCTGCCACAGGCAAGTCAGTCTTTTCAGGCGCTGCACAGAGATGCTCTCTCATCCTCCACAGTCCAGTTGGCAGTGATCTGCCTTGAACGCTCCACTCAGAGACTGAGGGGGCAGCTCCACAGATGAAGGATGTGCTGGGTCAAGAAATATTTTGGGTTGCTTCTGCTCGTCCTGATCCATCAATTCTGTACCACACTACCTGATGTCTTATTAGACCCAGCTAACAGCCCCAAGCTCTGTCCACAGCCTGGGGGTCCCAATCACTATAAAACAGGAGGGGTGGCATACCTGACAAGGTGGCACCTCCGGGCACCAAGCTTGGGGGGCGGTGCCATGATGCCATCCACTCTCTCCGCACTGCCCTCCTAGCGGTACTCAGTTGGGCACCGATAGTATCAGCACACCTATCTGGTCTCCCCCCAAAAGCATTCTGAGGGTTTGGGAAGCCGTGCACAGCCTTCTCAGTGCTGAAAATCACTTTCACTTCCAGGGACGTCACAAGCACCCTCTCTGGCCCTTGGAGCACCACGGTGGGGGAGAGGGTGAGGCAGTGGGTGCAGAAGACAGCATCTCCAGGTGGGGGAACAGCACCCTTGAAGGTGTGGCCAAAAGCCCCATAGTGGCTAGAAACACACTGAGGGGAGGGCTCTGCTGCAGCTTTCCATTGGTGGTATTGATACCATATATGAGAAGGAAGAGAGACAGAGGGCATCATTTGCTGGAGAGTGGAGAAGAAACTGCTCCCCTGTCATGCCCCTCTCCCTTGCTCAACTGGAGATATGACCCTCCCCCCTTAAAAATTCTTTGCTGACCAGCAGTCCAGGGCAGACACTCTGACCCATGCTTCCATTCACCCTTGTCTTCCGGGGTGGGGGCGATTACCCAGGCAGGGACTGCCCTCCATTATCAGGCTTCCAGCACATGCATTCCAGATGCCCTGGGACTCTCTTTCCCTGCGCAGCCACCAGACAGTGGACAATGAGGCTGCACTGGACCTCCCCAGAAGCCCAATGGGAGGGGCATGATGGTAGCAGGACAGAATTGAGCAGAAAGTATGCCCTTCAACCTCCCCTAGACCCAAATCCTAACCCACTTTCCAGTACTAGCGTAGTAGTGGCAATGGGATGTTTGCTGTATCCTGCAGTTGGGTGGCACTCACAGAGGCCTCCCCAAAGTAAGGGAATGTTTCTTTCCTTACCTAGGAGCTGCATTGCCCTTATGTCATAAGAACAGCCCCACTGGATCAGGCCATAGGCCCATCTTGTCCACCTTCCGGTATCTCACAGCGGCCCACCAAATGCCCCTGGGAGCACACTAGATAACAAGAGACCTCATCCTGGTGCCCTCCCTTGCATTGGCATTCTGACATAGCCCATTTCTAAAATCAGGAGGTTTCACGTACACATCATAGGAGGGGTTTTGCAGGCAGGATACAGAGAAAATTCACTTGGTGGAACAGTGCTGACTCCCCCTTATTTATTTTACTTTAATTATTTATAATTATTTTAATTTGCTTGATGATGTCACTTCTGGCCATGACATCACTTCCAATGGGTCCTGGACAGATTGTCATTCTAAAAAGTGGGTCCTGGTATTAAAAGTTTGAGAACTGCTGCAGAAAGTTGTTAGTAAGCTGACACCCGGGTGTGTGTGTGTGTGTGTGTGTGTGTGACACCACAAGTGACCGAAATCACTAAAATCACCGTTTGTAAGAATAAGACCATCATGTTATATATCAATCAATGTGCAGTTCCATGCAGAATGCAGTGAAACAAACCCCATTGAAATATCTGTGTTCTATCGAAAGGTACAGCCAAAAGACCAGTGGGGGCGGGGCGACGGTACATCACCACACCCACCACCTGGGACGTTGCCGTGCCCACTGCATGTGGTGACGCGCAGGCCTCCCACACGTGTGATGCGGACCCTGGTGACGCCACTGCTGCTGTTATGCATCGTAAGAGTCCGTGTGGTGCCCCTGCTAACCGGGCAAGAGGCTCTTTTTCAAGTGGGTGCTCCTCTTTTTGCAGGGGGAGAGTAACTGGCCCACCTCACCCCAGCAGTGCCTCTTCTAGTGGCTGCCTGCTGCTGTTCTTCTGCAGCTGTTTAGACGGTGAGCCCTTTGGGGACAGGGAGCCATTGGAGACTTGATTTTTCTCTGTAAACCACTTTGTGAACTTTTTTTGTTGAAAAGCGGTATATAAATACTGTATAATAATTATAATAACATTTTAAATCTACAAAAGAAGAGCAACTGACTTGCATCTTGTCACTCTTGGGCCTCTGCAATGTCCTTTTTCCCATGTTCCTCTATCCCCCTATGCTCTGCCAAGTCAGGGGAACATGCTTTCCCCTGTCCCGCCCTGCCCTCCCCTGCCTTGCAGTGCCTCTGCGTGAGCAGGTAGAGCTGCGGTTTCCAAACTCTCCAGGAGTATCACTCAGAAAACAGCTTCAGCTCGTATTGCTGCTGTTATGCATCCTAAGAGTTCATACAACTTACATTTTAGATCTTCAAAATTAGAGCAACCGACTATACCTCTTGCATCTCGTTGCTCTTCAACCTTTGAAACGCCCTTTTCCCCTTGTTCCTCTATCCCCCTGTGCTCTGCCAAGTGGGGAAAACACTTTATCTGAAAAGTGTAACACAGTCCTGTAGATGTCTGCTGAGAAGTAAGTCCCACTGAGTACAACAGGTAAGTGTTCATCGGATTGCAGCATCAGTGGCCTTCGTAGGTAACACAGATGGGCTCCTAGTCTTTTCATGGATGTCCTTGCTGAGAAACAGACAAGCATTTTCAGCGCTTTGTTGTTCTGTGAATTGTGTACACTTCAGACCAGCAATTTTCAACCACTGTGCTGTGGAACACTGGTGTGCCACAGATGGTCTACAGTGGGGGCAATGCCGTATATTATTAGCTTCTGATCAGACTTTGGACTCATAAGTTTATTACATGTGTGAGGAAATGTGGCTTATCTATCAAATGGGTTGTCCTAACTTATGATGCACTGACACACATTGGCAGGCGTGACGAGGAAGTGGCAGCTCTTTCTCCCAGAAGAAGCCAAAGGGAGTGTCAGGAGTGTGGGGTGCCTGCTGCCAGGAGACCTGAAACTGCCCTTTCCTGTAATGCTGGAACTATTCACGGCAAAAGTAAGAATTTGCCTCAACCTGTGCTTGCCCGTAAAGAAGGAGAGAATGATCCAGGATTTATGGGCAGGGGATTGAAGAGGGCGGGTTGCAGAGAGGGCTGGACCAGGGAGAAGGACAGGGAGGGTTGTGAAGATCTTCCTGCTCTCAGTTCTCAGTAACTTCTTCAGTTCTTAGACTGAACGTCAAGTCATGTGCTGATTTCTCCCCACCAACACAGTCAAGCAAGAGTATGTTCTTCCATTGCTTTGCCTTCAAAGAGAGGGCCAGTGGTCTTGAAACTTTTTTGTGCCACAGCACCCAATAAACACACAGGAGAATGGCAACCACCTCGCAGCAACCAGCACTGCCCCGCCCAGCCTCAGCGGCACTTCATTTCCAGTCTGCCCTCTTGCCAGCTGCTGGCTCCCCACGTCAGGGGTCGCAGGAGATGGCTGTGGCTGAGATTGCATGTGCGAGCCGCTTCCCTTAACGAGCCGCTTCCCTGGCTCTTCTCTTGGGGCAGTGGCAGGCCTGAGGAGGAGGGGGGCAGAGGGGCAAAATCCCTGGGGCCTGGGCCTCCAGGGGGCCAGGGTCATGACAACACAAACTGGACAGTGCAAAAGAAATTTATTCCGGGTTGCTTTACCACTTCCAATGCACGTCTGTTCCTCCAATGTTTTCTAGAGACTGCCATTTGTTAAGGGGAGCCCTAACAGCTCTCAGATACCTCCACAAACTACTGGCCCCAGAACGCATTCGGGCAGGGTGTTCGGAAAGAGTTCTAGAGCTTGTGCACTAACCAGTAACTGCATTCAGTCCCAGACCTGACTGAAGACTGGGTTTCTCAGGTTCAGCAAGAGGCCTTGCAAGGCCTATAAAAGGTCCTCAGGTCCAGCCTGAGGAGCTGTTGAGTGGCAGATCTGGACGAGAGAGCTGAACTAGGGTCCTAAAGAGCTGATATACTTTCCACCTTGAGAGAAAGAACCTGAGATCCAGCTTCCACTCCAGCCTTTCAGCAAGGCTCCTCACTGCCTGAGCTGCACCACTCTCTTCCTGGCTCTGCTTGCCTGTTCTACAGCTTCATCCCGGGCAGCTGCTGGAGGGAAGGCAATGCAGAGGACAGCTTGTAGCCAGCATAGCTGAGACCCTCTTTTGAGATTGTATCTAATCTACTGTCCTGTTTTTCTGCTCTTTTCTGTGCTAAAGTTCTTAAAATCTTTTTTTCTGGATAAGAAATTCTCCCATCTCTTGTTGTTCACCTGAGCACAGTGCAGTTCTCGTCTTGGAGTAAATCTCTACCTCTCTCACATGCCCATCTATTCCGGGTTAACCCACATTTTCCCAACAAGGGTGACCAGATATGATGGAGGACAGAGAAGAGGGCATTTTGACCAGTGTAGCTTTAAAAGCCCTTCCATGTTGAACTGCACCTACCAAAATTCCCTCTTGTATACAAGGTGTAGACACGCTGCCCTCCATTGTATCTGGTCACCCTGCATTCGGGAAGTAGAAAGTGGATGAAATCTATAGTGGAAATGCAGCCCAGGTCTGCTCCGTAAGCATCAGTGTGTATTAGTGCAATTCAATCACAGGAAGGTGCAACTTACGCCTTCAGGCCAGAACTTCTAGGTCCCAGAGGTAGTTCACATAATTCCCAGGCTCCTATAGTCACCTCCACCTCTTGTCATAGTTTAGTGTGTGTCTAGATAGAAAATGTGGCCTTGGATCATGTCTGCATGTATTTTGGCAAGGTTCAAAGGTGAAATTAACAGTGTGGTGTTGCACAAATATAAGTCTGGAGCACAGAAAAGAAAAAGAGGAAAACAAAAGACCAGGCAAGTTTGTTTCACCAGGGTTTGTTTCAAAGTTACCGCATAGTAATTAGGGAGATGGTGAAAGCCAGTCCTTGGATGCTCCTGTATTAGAAGAAGAAAGAGCAAATGAGGACTTTGCTGAGGTAGAAGAAAAAGAAACACAGTAGCACTATTTAAGGAGAAGAAGCCCCGCTGGATCAGGCTAAAGGCTCATCTAGTCCAGCTTCCTGTATCTCACAGTGGCCCACTGGATGCCCCAGGGAGCACCCAAGACAACAGACACAATGTGCGTCCCGGTGCCCTCCCATGCAACTGGCAATCAGAGGCAGCTTGCCTCTAAAACCAAGATGTCTCTCCTGATCTGTCACAGACAGCTCAGAACCCATTAGCCTATATGTAAAGTTTGGATTTTTTGCCCCAATGTGCATGACTTTACACTTACTGACATTGAAATGCATCTGCTATTTTCCCAGTTTGCCCAGTCTCCCAGTTTGGAGAGATCCTTCTGGAGCTCTTCACAATCTCTTCTGGTCTTCACCACTCAGAAAAGTTTGGTGTCATCTGCAGACTTGGCCACCTTGCTGCTGAGCCCTGTCTCCAGGTCATTTATGAATAGGTTGAAAAGCACCAGTCCGCAACAGATCCTTGGGGCACTCCGCTTTTCACCTCTCCCCATTGTGAAAAATGCCCATTGACACCCACTCTCTGCTTCCTGGTCTTCAACCAGTTCCTAATTCAGAATAGGACCTGCCTTCTAATTCCCTGACTGTGGAGCTTTCATCAGTCAAGACTTAGCCCTGCTGATTCTGCCTCAGCAAGGCTTATTTGTCTATGTGTTTTGAGATTCTATCTTTGATGAGGCATTCTACCATCTTGTCTGGAACGGATGTTTTGATGACCAACCTGTAATTTCCCAGATCCCCCTAAAAATCCTTTCCTTCCCCTAAAAATCGATGTGATATTTGCTATCCTCCAGTCCTCTGGCACATTCCCCTTTCGCAGAGCAGGGGAGGGGTTCTGCCCAGCTCTGAAACCACGATGAAGTCCATTTGAACTACACACGTGTTCGGGAAAGAAGGTGTATGTAACAAGGGCCAGTGGTCTTCAATCTTTTTCACGTCATGTCCCCCAATGAATGAATGAATGAATGAATGAATGAATGAATGAATGAATATGAGGCTGGCAACCCACCTCTCAGCAGCCAGTCCTCACCTTCCAGCTTCGCGTCACTTCCAGACCATTCTCTTGCCAGCTGCTTGGCTCTGCACCGCCTTCTGCACTGCCTGATGTCAGGGACCACAGAAGGTAGTCGTGGCCAGGATTGCAGGTGCCTGCCCAGCTTTAACAGGCTCCTTCCCTCTTTCTCCCCCTGGGACAGTGGAAGCTTATCCTTCAGTGAGGAAGCCACCCGCTCTGGCCATCCCCTCCCAGTAGTCCCCTGTCCTGAAATGAAGCCACTGACTGCAGCATCTCATCCCACCCCTTCCAGGTCTGGTAATTTGTGAGCATGCTGGTGCCGTTCCAGGCCCTCCCGCAGGTTGCTCCGACCATTGTAAGAGGCAGGTTTTGAAAGGTTGCCACAACCCCATATGAAGCTTCACGACCCCATTGGGGTTGCTTCCCACAGGTTGAAGAACACTGGAACAGAGTAGCATTCCTCAACGTTTGTCCCCCACTGCACCACTTTGCATGGTCCACCTTTGGGAAGGCCCACTGGAATTAATATCATAACCAGGTTCTTCTGAGTTGGGAGGGCAGATGCAATGTGACAAACACCAGGAATGTGACAAACACCAGGAAGAGGCTTAGCGTGGGTGGGAGGCTTTCTCAAGTTTGTGAAAAGTGCGCTCTGGAGCTCTGCCCACTGACCCAAACCTCCTACCACTGCTTGAGACATTACGTTGCTGATCTCAATGCCGGGTGGTGGGTGTCCGGGGATTCTGTGCATTCCACTTGTCACCACCTCAAGCACCACCACTGGTATGTGTGCCACTGGTTAAGAAACTGGTACAGAGGATCAAGTGCTGGAGTCGAGGTTCCCATCCCAGTCGCACATGAAGCTCCCTGGCTGACCCTTCAGTTTAGTCCTCTTGGGGCTATTGTGAGGATCATAGTAGGGCGGATGATCCCGCAGGGTCAGACCCAGAGTCCCGAGGCACCGGCCTCCCTTTCTGCCTTTCTCCCAGCAGGCGGGATTCAGTTATATGGTGTCCTTTCTGTGCTTCTTACGCAGTTTGTCAGACAAGCAAGACTTCTGTCTTTATTGAACAGGATGGCATCAACAAAGGACCTCCTTTGTTTGCTTTGTCCCAGAAAGCGATTTTATGTTTTTATTCCACATTCTCCTACAAAGTTCTCAATTTATTATTTTTAAATGCTTTAAAAGTGTACTCAGTAAGTGATATAGTGTCAGCAGACACGGCCATGGTGTGATTTCTTACTGGAAAACTAATCTCTCTTTTTTGGAAAATACCTTAAACACTAAAATAAGGCGTTTTCTCTTTTTATTTGGATCTCTTAAAGACCACAATGTGGTGTTTTGTGCATTTATGTTGTTATCAACAAAAACAAACACGTCTAGTTATTAGTCCCACAAACTGGGCACCACAGTGGAAAATTCACAGATCTTCTGCAATGTGCAGCCTGTGAAATTCCCCATATGGTATTTCTTCTGTCGCTCACCCACACCCACCTGCTGTACAGGTCTCAGAAGCTGCCTGAATTCATCCCTGGAGTCTTCATCAGCCATGGCCTCAGCCTCACCAACCATGGAGGTAGAGGAGGAACTCAAGTGTCCCATCTTTATGGAGTACCTGACAGACCTGGTGACCCTGGACTGCGGTCACAACTTCTGCAGGGGCTGCATCACCAACTACTGTGAGGTGTGGGAAGATCTGGGGGACTTGGAGTGTCCCCTCTGCAAAGCCAGAATCAAGAAAGGGAATTTCCGGCCAAACTGGCAAATGTAGTAGAAAAAATTAAATGTCTATCCCTCAATTTGGGAAAAGAGGATTTATGTGTGAGACACCAGGAAAATCTCCATCTGTTCTGCAAGGAAGACAAGGAGTTGATTTGTGAGGGATCCCCAGAACATCAATCGAATACAGTCCTTCTTGTGGAAGAGGCTGCCAGGGAATTCAAGGTAAGTGGTTTCAAACCTTCAGGATTAATGATGGGTGTAACATGCAGCTTGCTTTGGAGAGAAGCCATTGAGGGAAGTGCTTAAGCCCCAGAGCAGGAAAAGGGTTTGCCTGCTCTAGGATACGACACTGCTCTAAAAGCAGCAGTCCTGATGTTGGGTTGGACACAAGGGAAGGGTGAAGGATATTCTTTCCCTTCACCTCAGGAAGGGCTCAACACAAATTGCACTTGGATCTTAGAGTCCATTCAATCTGTTTGTGCTCATGTAAAATTCCCTTGTAAGACATGAAGCCCAGAGACCTGTGGAACGCACTGAGATGGGAGGCCAGGAGAGACAGCAACTGCTTTCTCATGCTTATGGAGCAACATTATGTAGTAACCCCACCCCCAAAAGATAAAAGATAGACCAACCAGAAACTTTTCTTTTCTCTTTGCTTCAGGACCAGTTGTGCAGCCGCCTGGAAGTCCTGAGGAAGGAGAGAGAGAGAATTCTGGCAAGTCAAGCAGGAACAGAAGAGGAAAGCCGAGACCTGCTCGTAAGTGTCCCTGTTGCACTGGAAGTGAGAGCCACTAGAAGCCATCTCTGTAAACCTGCAGCATGAAACACGGAAGAGTCAAAAGAGCCTCATGTCTCCAAAAATGTTTGTGAAAGGCCGTTCTCAAGGTGGAGTCTTGTCTGTTTTGTGCTGCTCACAGTTTTTTGATCCCTGCAAGAAGTCAGAAGTGCCTTCCTTGCAGGGCTGGCCCTCTCATCAGTCCTGAGCCAAATATTAGCAGCCCAACCCTATTTTGGGCTGGCCTGAATGGTGCCAGGCTGCTTGCACAGTGTCCGGGTGGAGACCAAGCTGGCTGGGAAAGATAAATAAGGGACAATTTTACTTACTTCCTTGGCCACCGCCTGATCCCCAACAGCACTCCTCAAAGGAGTCTTGAAGAGCCTTCTGGGGCTGGAACAGGGGTTCTGGATTTGGTACATATGTCCGATTTTCCCCTGATCTCTGCTTCGACACATCCCTAGCACCAGCAGAACTCTGTTAGTGGCCGATCTGTGGCGAGTGCAGCCTTCTGGGCCCTGCTGCAATGCTGCACTGCATGGGTAGGACTGGGCCATAGGAGGACCAATTCACTCGCATGTTACCTGGCGGTGGTGACGGTACAGTGATGGAGGAGACCCTGGCAGATCCGCCTCCCTCCAGCTCCTCCAGCTTCCCAACATGCTTCTGACCAGAGATCTCCCACCACCTACTTCCAAAGGCCGACAATATTCCTGACATTTGTTCACTGTCCACTGTCATAGAAAAGACAGAAGAGACAACAGAACCACCCAGTCATGGCAGGTCCACTTCCCTCCAGCTCCTCGAGAATCTCTTTCTGCCATGTTTCTGACTAGAGATTTCCCACCACCTCCCTGCAAAGGCTGACAATATTCCTGACATTTCTCTCCTTTTCTCCTCTCTGACACAGTGCCCGCATGGGGACCCAGCTGGCCAGGAAAGGTAAATTAAGGAAGATTTTACTTACCTCCTTGGCCACCACCTGATCCCCAATGGGACTTCTCAAAGGAATCTTGAAGAGCCTTCTGTGGGCATGACTGGGCTGGCACAGGGGTTCTGGATTTGGTATATATGTCAGTGCGGTTGAGATCTGCACTTGATTTGCCCCCACCCCAGCCTGATTCGATCCATTCCTAGCATGTCAATGGCTAATCTGTGGGGTCTATCAGCAGTGTGCAGCCTCCTGACCACTACTATAATGGTGCACTGTATAGATAGGTTTGAGCCATAGGTGAACCAACTCACTTACCTAGTATGTGGCGGTGATGGACTGACAACATTCCTGATATTTGTTCACTGTCCACTGTCATAGAAAAGACAGAAGAGACAACAGAACTCCCTAGTCATGTCAGGTCCACTTCCCTCCAGCTCCTTGAGAATCTCTTCCTGCCATGTTTCTGACTAGAGATTTCCCCCCACCTCCCCGCAAAGGCTGACAATATTCCTGACATTTCTCTCCTTTTCTCCGCTTTACATCTGCCTGTTTTAGGGCCAAATAGAAGAGAAGAAGACAAGCACAGTGGCTGCTTTCAACCAAATGCACCAGTTTCTGGAAGATCAAAAGATGTCTCTCCTCTCGCAGTTGGAAGAGCTGGAGAAAGAAATTGCAACCAGAAGAGAGGAGCACATGGCCATACTCAAGGAGGAACTGTCCTCTCTTGAAGATCTCATCCAGCAGATGGAGGAGAAATGCCAGCAGCCAGCAAGTGAACTCCTGCAGGTGAGAGGGTGGTAGAAATAGCCCAGGTTCCTCACCAGGGGAAGGAAAGCAACTGCTCTGTGCTTCCTTGGCCTACACAAGAATGAAGGGACTCGGTGTGTGGTGCAGACAAAGACCTCTCTTATGAACAGGAAATAAGGAAGTTCATTTTATTTCACTGAGGCCTGGAGGTCCCAAAGATCTTGGAATCTGTTCTCATGTCTCCTTCCTGACAACTGATCTCTCCCCATTCTGCTCAGTTCTGTCCTGCTACCCTAACACCCCACTAATGGGCTTCTGTGGTGTTCCAGTGCACATCATCTGGTGTCTGTGCAGAGAGAGTCATAGGGCATCTGGAATGCATAATGCTAGAAGCCTGCACATATCTCAGTTTCCCTCTGAGGAAGATAAGAGTGACTAGGAAGCATGGACCAGAGCGACTTGGTTTCAACAACACCAAGGAAAGCTCCAGCAGACCCCTTTCCTCAGAGGTGTTCATAGCCACTGTGGTAACTGGGATTACACTTTCAGGGGTGCCACCCCCCAGCTGGAGGTGCCATCCCCCACACACACTGCCTCCCCCTGCAGCTTTCCCTGAAGTGACTATTAATAGTCACTTAAGAGCCAAATAATAGTCACTTAAGAGCCAAATAGTCACTTATTAAGAGCCAAATAAGCCACCTGCAGCTTTCCCTGAAGTGACTATTTCTGGCACTTAGAAGGACATCTGCAACTTCCCTGGCCCTCAGAATGCCTCTGGGGTTGCCCTTGGATTGGCTCACTGATATCCATCAGTGCAAGATGGATCACTGCCAACTCTACATGGAACTCTAGAGAGCAGGTCTCTGTGCAGGGTGTGAAAAAACTGACTTGCCTGGGCAGGCTCTGACCTATTTTTCTTCTCTTTACCCCCACAGGATATTAGAAGGACCTTGCAGAGGTACATGGATCCCACTCATTTCCCTCCTTGTCACCTGATGCTGGGAATGGTCTGTGAAGGACGTAGCTCTTTCATGGCTCTTGGGGAGAGAATGCAGGAATCTCCACCTTCCAGTGTTCCACTCAGGGCCTCTCTTTACAACGTTCCACTTGAACATGCCAGACCTCTGTCCCCTTTGCTCAGCTACACTGGTACGGGCCGTATTTTCTTTCCATTTGCCTTGCCATAGCTAGAGAAGCCTCCTCTCCTGAACACGCCCCATCTGCTCTTGTCCTGCCTCCAGGCTTCCTGCTCTTCTCCTCCGTGCTGTCCTTTTACTCCAGTCAGGAATTCCAATTGGATGGATTATGAGATCAGATATTTTCCTCCTCCACATTAGGTATGAGAAGAAGGAAGCATCTGGGAATCCTGTGGCTTTTCCTCCTGAGCTGACCTGCAGAATCAGGGAATTCTATGATGTAAAACAGCTGCTGGTGGGTGTCATGGAGCAATTCCCAGGTAATCAAGAATGATGTGCAACAATGCATATATTGGGCAGGTTTGGACAGGACTTGCCATGGTGTGAGGGCTGACAGGAACGGGGGGGGGGGGGATCCTAGAAAATGGACTCAACAATCATCAGTGAGTGTCAAACAAAAACCCCTATTGGGAAATGGGTGTAATGTCACTTGCAGGACACTGGGGGCAGCGTATTGTCCTGGAAGCAGGTGACTCAGAGGCTCCTTGTCTCACTCAGACCTTGACTTTGTCCCCCTCATCTGTGTCCCTAATTGGCTTCCTCTTGCTCTCTCTCCTCCTGATCATCCAACATGCAAGACTTCAATCCATAAGCTCTGACCCATAGCATGAAGTCAGTCATTCCTTGAGGCAGGGATGGCTTCAAGCCAATTGGACCAATTTCTCCCAATCACACACCCAAGGTAGCCTAGGATAAGCCACTCTACCATGCATGGTGGGGGGAGACTGCCAAGCAAATCCAGCACAAAAGCCCTTGAATTCCAAAGGGCGGACTTCCCTTAATTGAGGATATTAGTTAGAAAGAAAATGGAAGAGAAGGTAAAAAGAGACCAGTATCTCCAGTGTGAATACAGTCTGTTTAAAACAGTAGTGATAGAGGCCCAGATGAAACATATACTGAAAAAGAAGGGCTCGACTAAATGCAGGAGGATGCCAGCATGGCTAAGGTAGAGAGGCTGGGAAGCTTCCGTCTGGAAATGGAAGTCATGCCCTAATGAGGAGAATGAAAAGGATTGCAAACTCTTGCAAAAGAAATGTAAGATGTTGATATGAGAGGCCAAGAAATACTTTGAGGAGCGAATGGCCAACAGCGTTAAGGAGAATAATAAACACCTTTTCAAATCTGATAGAAGCAGGAAATCTGCCAGAAAAGTGGTTGGCCTGCTGGGTGGTGAAGCAGGGAAAGGGGAGATAAAAGGGGACATGGGGTGGCAGAGAAATTAAATGAATGAATTATTTATTTATATATTTGTTTAAAAGATTTTTATACCGCTCTTCTAAACATCCAAACTGGTTTACAGTGAAGCATAAATACAAAAGACCATCAAAAAAAATTATTAAAATCAAAAACCATTAAACAATTTAAACAACAAGAATAAATGAGCAGATAGGAAATAAATAATATAAAGCAGCATATAGTATTGTATTGGCAACCTTCAGTCTCGAAAGACTATGGTATCGCGCTCTGAAAGGTGGTTCTGGCACAGCGTCTAGTGTGGCTGAAAAGGCCAATCCGGGAGTGACAATCCCTTCCACACCGGGAGCAAGTGCAGTCTGTCCCTGGTCTGTCTCCCTGGCTATGGGCCTTCCTTCTTTGCCTCTTAGCCTCAGACTGTTGGCAAAGTGTCTCTTCAAACTGGGAAAGGCCATGCTGCACAGCCTGCCTCCAAGCGGGCCGCTCAGAGGCCAGGGTTTCCCACTTGTTGAGGTCCATCCCTAAGGCCTTCAGATCCCTCTTGCAGATGTCCTTGTATCGCAGCTGTGGTCTACCTGTAGGGCGCTTTCCTTGCACGAGTTCTCCATAGAGGAGATCCTTTGGGATCCGGCCATCATCCATTCTCACGACATGACCAAGCCAACGCAGGCATCTCTGTTTCAGCAGTGAATACATGCTAGGGATTCCAGCACGTTCCAGGACTGTGTTGTTTGGAACTTTGTCCTGCCAGGTGATGCCGAGGATGCATCGGAGGCAGCGCATGTGGAAAGCGCTCAGTTTCCTCTCCTGTTGTGAGCGAAGAGTCCATGACTCGCTGCAGTACAGAAGTGTACTCAGGACGCAAGCTCTGTAGACCTGGATCTTGGTATGTTCCGTCAGCTTCTTGTTGGACCAGACTCTCTTTGTGAGTCTGGAAAACGTGGTAGCTGCTTTACCGATGTGCTTGTTTAGCTCGGTATCGAGAGAATGAGTGTCGGAGATCGTTGAGCCAAGGTACACAAAGTCATGGACAACCTCCAGTTCATGCTCAGAGATTGTAATGCAGGGAGGTGAGTCCACATCCTGAACCATGACCTGTGTTTTCTTCAGGCTGATTGTCAGTTCAAAATCTTGGCAGGCCTTGCTAAAACGATCCATGAGCTGCTGGAGATCTTTGGCAGAGTGGGTAGTGACAGCTGCATCGTCGGCAAAGAGGAAGTCACGCAGACATTTCAGCTGGACTTTGGATTTTGCTCTCAGTCTGGAGAGGTTGAAGAGCTTTCCGTCTGATCTGGTCCGGAGATAGATGCCTTCTGTTGCAGTTCCAAAGGCCTGCTTCAGCAGGACAGCGAAGAAGATCCCAAACAAGGTTGGTGCAAGAACACAGCCCTGCTTCACTCCGCTTCGGATGTCAAAAGGGTCTGATGTGGAGCCATCGAAGACAACAGTGCCCTTCATGTCCTTGTGGAAAGATCTGATGATGCTGAGGAGCCTGGGTGGACATCCAATCTTGGGGAGAATCTTGAAGAGGCCGTCTCTGCTGACCAGGTCGAAAGCCTTTGTGAGATCTATGAAGGCTATAAAGAGTGGCTGTTGTTGTTCCCTGCATTTCTCCTGCAGTTGTCTAAGGGAGAATACCATATCAGTGGTGGACCTGTTGGCTCGGAATCCACACTGCGATTCTAGGATAGACGCTCTCTGCAAGTACCTGGAGCCTCTTTAGTACAACTCGGGCAAACAGCTTTCCTACAACGCTAAGGAGAGAGATGCCGCAGTAGTTGTTGCAGTCACCCCTGTCACCTTTGTTCTTGTACAGCGTGATGATGTTTGCATCCCTCATGTCTTGAGGTACTCCACCTTCTCTCCAGCAGAGACAGAGGATTTCATGCAGCTCAGTGACGATGATCTCTTTGCAGCATTTTAGGACTTCAGCAGGCATGCTGTCTTTTCCAGGTGCCTTGCCAAAGGCAAGGGAGTCCAGGGCCACATGAAGTTCTTCTAGGGTTGGTTCACTGTCAAGCTCTTCCAGCACAGGCAGGCACTCAATGTTGTTCAGTGCTTCTTCGGTGACTACATTTTCTCTGGAATATAGCTCAGAGTAGTGCTGCACCCAGCGTTCCATCTGCTGCGCCCGATCCTGGATGACCTCGCCTGTGGCAGACTTCAGAGGGGCAATTTTCTTCTGTGTTGGACCTAGGGCCTGCTTGATACCATCATACATCCCCTTGATGTTGCCCGTGTCAGCTGCTATCTGTATCTCGGAACAGAGCTGGAGCCAGTAGTCGTTAGCACATCTCCTGGCAGTCTGTTGGACTTTGCTGCGAGCAGTTCGGAGGACCTGCAGGTTGCGCTCACTGGGACAGGCCTTGTATGCTGCTTGAGCGCTCCTCTTTTCCTCAATGACTGGTGTCAACTCCTCAGAGTGGGCTTCAAACCAGTCTGCTGCCTTGTTGGTCTTCTTGCCGAATATGGACAAGGCGGTGTTGTAAACGGTATTCTTGAAATGTTCCCATCTGTTGGATGCGTTTGCGTCGGCCGGGCCTGGAACAGATTCCTCGAGCGCTTGTGCAAATTCCTCCACTTTTCTCTGATCCCGGGTCTTGCTGGTATCAATGCGAGGTTTTCCTTCCTTTTTCGAGTGATACAGTCGCTTTGTTTGCAGTTTCACTCTGCTGCACACCAGGGAGTGGTCAGTGTCGCAGGCAGCACCATGATAACTGCGTGTGATCTTGATGCTGGGAAGGCTGGAGCGTCTGGTGAGGATCAGGTCGAGCTGGTGCCAGTGCTTTGATCTTGGATGTCTCCAAGAGACTCTATGTTGGGGCTTTGTGTTGAAGAATGTGTTGCTGACACAGAGACCGTGATGACAGCAAAACTCTAGCAGGCGTTGGCCATTTTCGTTCATCCTCCCAGTGCCAAACTGACCTAAGCAAGTGGGCCATGAACTGTTATCAGCACCAACTCTAGCATTGAAATCGCTGAGGATGAACAATGGCTCTTTTACAGGGATTTTCTTGACAGTGGTGGCCAGGTCATCATAGAATTTGTCTTTGGCTTCTGCTGGAGACGACAGAGTCGGTGCATAAGCACTGATGAGAGTGATAGGTCCTGCTGATGACTGGAGCTGCAGGGACAAAATTCTTTCACTTCCCACAGTAGGTGGGATGATGGATTTCAGCAGGGTATTTCTGACCGCAAAGCCAACGCCATGTTCCCTGGTTTCGTTTGGTGGTTTTCCCTGCCAGAAAAATGAGAAATATATATATATATATATATATATATATATATATATATATATATATATATATATATATATATATATATATATATATATATATAGCAGCATAAAGGCCAAAGGCCATATATTTATATATAATATAAATATAAAGCAGCATAAAGGCCAAAAAAATTAAGGGGTCCCTAAGGAGCACCTCCCTCCCCAAAGGCAGGTGAAACAGAGAGGTCGTCAAACCCTGCCGGAAACCATGTACTGAAGAAGCTGCTCTCAGATCTTCTGGCAGCTGGTTCCAGAGCTGTGGTGCCACATCTGAGAAGGCTCTGCAGCTTGCCTCCATCCCTCTGGCTTCAGATGGCAGCGGTATCCTGAGAAGAGCCCTCTCTGATGACCACAGGGGATGCGCAGGAATGTGTGGGGGAAGGCAGGCAGTCCCTGAGGTAGCCTGATCCTATGCCTTACAGAGCTTTAAACAGCACCTTGGAAAGGACTGGGCAGCCAGTGAAGCCCCTGGAGCAATGGCATAGCAGATTCCACATGCCGAGCCCCAGCCACCAACCAAGCTTCTGCATTCTTCACCAGCTGCAACTTCTGAACCGTTTTCAGGGGCAGCCCCATGTCAAGGGCATTACAGTAGTCTAACCAAGATGTCACTAGGGCATGGACCACCAAGGCCAGGTCCAACTGGCACAGGTAGGGCTGCAGTCGGCGCACCTGCTGAAGCTGGGCAAAAGCCCCCCTGGCCACAGCTGCCACCTGAGCATCCAGGGACAGTTGTGGGTCCAGGAGGACTCCCATCCAGAGCATGTTGTGGGACTAATACCAGCATAGCCACCTTCCAGCTCAGGAGGACCTCTGTATTTGCATCTGTCTTCATGGCAGAAGACCTTGGGCAGATACTGCTGCCCAAAAGGCCCCCTCAATAGTGGGTGCAGATCCAGGAAGACCCATTGGGGCTGCCATTGCTCAATATACAGTAAGTGAAAGTTGTTTCCTTACCCCCAGGAAACCCCCAGGAGACCACTGGATACAGCGGTGGCCATTTTTGGTGATAGGGAAGCATAGGATTGGCCTGTAAGTCAGATAGAGGGTAAAGGAGAAGACGTTTCAGACATTTGACAAACTAAATATCAGTAAGTCACCAGATGCAGAAGGCACCAACTCAAGAAGAACGAAAGAATTTGCAGAAATTTTGAGAAAAATGCGCTACTTGTTTGTTAAAAGGGCCGCTGTGCCAGAGGACTGGAGGACAGCTAATGTCACACCAATCTTTAAAAAAGGAAGCAGGGGGGATCTGGGAAACTACAGGTGGGTCATTGTAAATTCAGTCTTACATCAGGAAGTAATAATAATAAATAATAAACTTTATTTGCATCCCGCCCTTCTCCCTAAAAGGGACCCAGGGCGGCATATTAAAGTACGTTTAATATGTTTGCTCTCCTGGGCCTTCATTGGCCATCTGGCGCTCTTGAGCCTCAGTCTAGTTGGGGCTTGTCCGGCCTCTTTGTGGACCTTCATTGGACGCCCCACACCTTCCCTTTTCCAGCCCTGCAGGCAGCCTCCTCTTCATAATCATCTCAGCTTGGGCCATAAGAGCCATCACCTCCCCTGTTTCATTACCAACCTCAGAGGAAAAAGTGAGCTCCAGTATGCAAGGGGCAGGGGGCTTGGGAGCCTTCCTCCCAACTTCTGAGTTTTCTTAGGCCTAGTCAAACACAAACAGGAGAGGGGGCAACCACCCCCTATAGTTGTCTAAAACCCAGACAAACACACCAGAGGCTGCCCACAAGCTCAGACGCCACCCAGCAGAGCGAAACTAGGAGCTGCCACATACTGAGTCAGACCACTTGGTCTGTCTACTTCTGCTTGGCCAATCCAGGCTGGTCCAGTAGTACCAGTAGAACCACTATGTTTGTCTGAATGTCACCCAGTGAGCAGCAGGGACTGAGCAGAGGACTGTCACCCCCCCAGCCAGGGAGACAGAGGCCCCTGGTAAAGAAAGAGGGAAAGGGGGGACCCAAAGGGAATGCAAACCTGAAGATAAGGCAGCTCACCATTCTTTAAGCCCCAGCATGGCAATCATCCCTGCACCTGCACCCAGTCAGAGAGCACCTGAGAGCTCTATGCTATGCATGTCCACGCAGAAGCAAATCCCACCATAGTCAATGAGGCCTTCTCCCAGGCAAGCCCAATGGGACTGCAGCCCAAGCACGTCTACTTGGAAGCCAGCCGCACCATAGTCCATGGGGCTCACTGCCAACAGACACTGAATTTAGGTGGAAACGTTGGTGCCCAAACAGGCTTTGGCTGCTTAGCTGAACCTGGCCAAGGCAGACTTGGTGGAGGCTTCAGTGGTCTCGGTGGTGGTGGAAGCCTTGGAGCCGTCCCTGTTGTCATCCCCTCCGGTGTAAGTCAGCTCCCACCCTCATCCAGCCGGCCACCTCCCTGGTAACCATCCCTGGACCAGTTCTCTCTGCTAGCTGTGAGCCAGCTAGCTCACAGGGAGGGCACCAGGATGTATGTCTGTATGTATGTATGGGTATACATGAAAAGGTGTAAAGTTTTAGAAGCCACTACTGGTTTTGAAGGCTCTAGTTCCCGACCAGCTCAACATGTTTGACGAAGCACTGGAAATTCTCTTCAAACACTTCAAAAAATTTGTTGTTAGAGATATAGAAATATGAACTCCTCCTCGTTTCTCCAGCCAGGGTGAGATGAGCAGGCTGAACACCAAGGAGCTCCCAAATGGGTTGAAGGTGAGACGGGATCAAATGGCTCCTTCTTCGTATGGAGTTGGGGCCGATACTAAGAGTCTGGTGCGTGGGGGGTGGCTTGGGTGGAAGACCTGCTTACAACTTGGAATGCCCCCAGCAAAAAAAGCATCAACTCCCCATTGGGGGATATCAGGGAGGGCTGCCCATTTGACCCAAATGTTTCTCCAGCTGTTAATGGCCTTAATGCGAAATGGGCAACTCCTGCACACCTTCACCCTCTAGTTCAGTCCCGTCCTGGTCGCAGACCCTCCTGCCCCATGCTCAAGGCTTGGTGGTCTTCTTGTGATGTCATCAGGCCCAGACTCCAATCGCTCAGCTTTTGGGGTGCTTCTGGTCTAGCAACCAGGAGTCCTTTGACCTGCTGGGTTCAGCCACGGACAAGGAGTTGGGCTTTCATTGTCCCCATTGAAACAGCTCTTCCCTGATGGTCTGTTTCAGGCTCAGGCCAACACCCAGAGCATGGCTGATCGTGACCGATTCTACACCGTTCTAGCGGATGCCTCCAGGCCAGCAGTGGGAAGGGGCTCATCTCCCAGCACTGACCCTGACGGGGGTCTTGCAAAAACAACTGGAAGCCTTGCTGCGTCTGTCCGGGAGACTTTCCAGGAGGGCCCACCATCAGCCCCTGTTTTGATGCCTTTCTTGCATCAAACACCCTCAAGACCCCTTGGCACTGAAGAGGAAATGATCAGGAATTTTCTAGAAATGCCACTAAGATCTGGGTGACCTCTGGAGAGGCAAATGCAATTTTGAACAAGTAGGAAATGGTCACCATGACATAGATCCAATTATCTTTATCTTTTACCTCTGGGTCCAAATGTCACCTATGTTCCCTCCTATACCCTTGTTCTCTGCTACTCCCACTTCTGAAGGGATCCTGCTTAATAACTCCTTGGAGATGAAGAATGTAGACTTCACTGAGTAAATAAGGAGTTCCTCACCAGGACTGTCTTGCTTTGCTTATTCCTCCTGGGGCTAAAGGATAATTTCCAGCCCCCTGCCCTTTCCTTCTCATTAAAGCTGAACTTGCATTGAATCTTTGGTGTGCTAAATTATTAGGAATAATAATTATTATAATGAAGTATGACAATTTATTATGTTGTTTTTAAACAATGGTCTCTTCTGAACCCACACCCCTGCCATGGATCCAGCCCACCAAACTGGTCTCTTCTGAACCCACACATCTACCATGGATACAGACCCCTGAATGGCCTGAAAAAAGAGGGAAAAGAAAGGAAAGGTGGAGAAAAATAAAGGCGATGGACCTCTTCCCCCTTCATTCATCCAGGGGTCCAGTAGGCACCACCTTAAATACCATTGGTGCTGCCCGTATCACTGGTTGAGAATGACTGCTGTTCATCGAACCCTTTGCATCCCTCACTTCCCCAATGGCCTTTTTAAAACCCTGTTTAATCTTTCCATAAATGGATTGTATTTTCAACCATGGCTGTCTGTTTCCTGGTTCGGACATACAGAAGACTGACAAATCTCCTCAAACTGATAGGGGCCCCTGTTGTTACATCCTTTCCGGGATGGTGGGTACCTAGCAGCCTCCATCTGCCTGGTCTGAAAGCCTAGGCTGCTGCCAGCAGGCACAATTTACTATAAATTTCCCCCACTCAGCTGTGTGTGCAAACATTGGAGACTGGGGGAAGCATGAAGGATGTCAGTGTGCTAACCACTAGTCAGTACTGCCCTGTGTCAACCTGAAGACTCTGAGACTCTCCTCTTCTTCCTTGTCATAGTCCACATGCAGCAACAATACCCCAGTGCTCCCATGTTCTATAGTGATACTATACCATGTTCCATAGTGATACAGCGAGCACAGCTGTTCTGTGGCCAATGTGCCCACCCTGGGTGAGATAAAAGCCACCCTGAGCAGCGTCCCATCTCCCCGCCAGCCCTGACACAGAAATGCAGGGACCAGAGTTCCCTGGAGAGAGAGACTGAATATTGAAGCAGGTTAGACTCTCCCCCCTCCCTCCCTCCAAGCACCCAATCAGGGGCAGAGATGGTCTTCTTGCCTTGAGTGACACTGGGACAGGCAGAAAATGTGCCCTTGCCAAGGAGGGGAGGGGAGCAGCACTGGGCAGTTTCCTTGTTCATTTCATTGAGGAAGCAGGAAGGTGGGTCAAGTCAGGACTACTTGCTGAGAAACTGATCAAGTTGGCAAGGGCACCTTTCCACATCCAGAAGCATTGGAAACTCATGGACATACATTCAGGAGTGATGCAGCCCATCTCTGCCAAGGCAAGCTGAAGATGTGTGGGTGGTCTTCACTTATGCGAGGCGTTGGCACTGCCATTTCACACAGTCCACTGTATACCCCGTTAATTGGCTTTTGAATCAAGGTGATGAGGGAGGGAATATTCTCCTTATTAAAAGAGTAATTTCCTGATGCTCAGTGATTATCAAGAGAGTCAATCTGTGCTGGGTTCCCTCTGTCCTCCAATTTCAGGCGGTCTGGAGGCCAATGGTACAGACACATCTTCCTGGCTCAGGGAGACTCTTGCCCCTTCCAGTCTTTTAAAGAACTCTGCCTCTAGCCCTACATTTACACCCCCAGATTCCCCTTCCTTCCTTCTGGCCTGCCTGACCAATTAGAGTGCCCCTTTCTGCCTTCCAAAGCATGTAAGAAACGTACAATTATTTTGTGCAAACCCCCCAATGCCTGGCAAAAGAGACACCTGGTTTTTTTTTTCCTTTCTGCTCGCCAGGTGAACGCAAACTTGAGCAAAAGAAGGGGGAGCAGACTCATTCCCTTTGCCTTTCTCCCTCTTGCCTTTCTTTTGGCTTCCCTCTCCTTTAGTTCCCCTTCCTCAGACCTCCCCATTTGTCATTCTTGCCCTGCCAAGACTTGGATGAGCGTCAGGGTCTGCCTGTGCTTCTATTCCTGCACAGCCCCAGTTCAGAAATCTGGTTGGTTTCGGAACTGGCTGTGCATTTTCTTCCCTGTCTGAGTCTTGCCTTTTAATAAAATCCTATGCAGGTCTACTCAGAAGCAAGTCTCATGGTGTGGAAGCAGACTTACTCCCAGGAAAGGGTGTGTGTATATATATACAAACATGTGTTCCTATTTTGATCTCAGGTCTCAGCCTTCCTCCTCCGAGGAACCCTCCTCTCCCTCCCTCTCTCCCTCCCTCTCTCTCTCTCTGTCTTTTCTTGGCCTCAATCAAAGGTTATTTCACTTGCTATGGATGGCTACTTTTCTTTGGGGTTTTTTGAGTTTGTTCCTATTAGACAGCTCAGCTGCTTGTCCAGGTATGGTGTGGACCAGGGAGGAGGGGTAGGATTTTGGTGTGGACCCTGCTGCAAGCAGGGCTAGAGCAGGGACCTGCAAAAATTCCTACATGGTGCCAGTCTCAAGGACGCTGGTCATCTGACTTGAACTGCAAAACAGACCTCAAACGTCTTCCAGCCTGGGTGAGACGGTACAGTTGAGTTTCCTCCACCTTTTGGCATGGAGAACTTGGGCCAAGCATCAGACGTGTCACATTTTGACTCACCAAAAAAGTGAGCGACTTGGTGTCCATCCAGTGAATTAGTCTACCTAGAATGAGGCAATCACCTTGCAACACACAGCTTGGCAGGACCCCTGGTTCATCCCACCTGCAGGGGGGTATATAAGGCTTGCAGCTCAGAGCTTCGCCTCATCCCAAACTTCTGGAAGAAGAAGACAAGGTCAGGTGGGTTCTGCTGATCAGTTTGGTGAGTCTCTATTTGTAGACCTTCCAATATCTATCTATCTATCTATCTATCTATCTATCTATCTATCTATCTATCTATCTATCTATCTATCTATCTATCTATCTATCGCTTTTATTGTAAAAAAAAAGTGCAGGAACTCACAACTTGTTAATCTTTATTTATTTATTTATTTATTTATTTATTTATTTATTTATTTATAAACCATTTTTTATTGGAGAAATAAGTAATAAGATACAACTAGACAACACGTGATTAACACGTACAGAGGAGGCAAGCTAGGGCTCCAGGTCAATTGAATTTCTCTTCTTTTGAAGAGGTACACCTTCTACCAGTATGCAACAGTCCCAGCAAGCATAATAGGTGTCCCCTTTTCTCACATTCCCACATGAAAGGCTCATCCTAGGCACCACCATCTCCCAAGAGATGGAGGATCTCCCAGCATGATCAGACACAGTAGGTGAGCTCATGAACCTCGCTTCTCCCAACAGATATGAAGCTCTTCATGTTTCCAAATCAGAGGCAGAGAAGAATTATCAGTCTCCCCTCAGTCATACTGGCACAGCGTCAGCCTGCCCTCCCTCACCCACCCTTTCAGCTCCCTCTCCACAGGATAAGCAGTCATTATCTCAGCAGAACGATCCCAGTAACTGCTTCTTGACCTTGTTGGGCAATTACAATATTATCATTGGAAACACGCTCCTTTTTGTATGTAAACAGCTTAATACTATTCTTGCCCAGCTGGACTCACTTCACAAGGCCATTCAACCGCCTTTACCTTCCCTCTCTGCTCAAGCTTTGGGTCTGAACTTTAACAAGCCAGGGGAAGCTGAACTGCTGGGGCTGCATGAGAATCTGAATTGTGGAGAAGCTGCCTATTGTTTGTTGAAAAATCAGATACTGCTGGAATTCCAGGACTCTCCCATTCATAAGGGGCGCTGGGCCAATAAACTGAGGTCAAAAGACTCTCTATGCAGATTATTATACCTTGATCCATCTCAGGCTGACTGTGTTGATCTGCAGGAAATCATAAAACTCCCTTGGATTCCCCAGTCTCCAAACTGGACCCAGCTTCTTTTGAAGTTTGGCACCTCTCGGATCCCAGGCCAGCTGCATGGGAAGAGTTTGTTTCTTCGGTCCTTTGGCATTTTCTTGCGGAGGGTGTTTACCGACTTGATTATTAAACCTCTGCTCCCAAGGTACAAAATGCAGCCTCCCCCTCCTCTCCTTCCATCCAGCCTTGCGCAGGCTGGCTCTGTGCCCAGTCGCTGGAGGAGAGATAATCGTACCCAGAGCGTGGGAGTTGCCAATTGCTTTTCTCCTGATTCAAGCCCCTTGGTGCTGCCTTGTGCTAATGAGTTAAGGGCTGCCACTGACTCTCTGGGAAATGCTTTGCTTCACTTGAAGTCTTCACTGCACAAGCCACAGGCTTTTGCTTTCTCCCAGCCAGTTAATTCAACAATTGGCTGTTCAACTGGTGCAGCTTCTAATAGCAAATGGCAGGTCCAGCCTTCTGGCGCTGGCACCGAACCTCAAGCACCAGACCAGGCACATTCTTCATTGATATCTGAGATGATGGGAGCTCAGTCACCCTCTGTCTGCATACCCCCCCTAACTGGAGCAGATGAGTCTATGGATAGCTCTCCTTCTGAAGCCTTTAAGCCTGTGCTGATGAATGAATCGGCCAGTGAGGTGGACTATCTCAATGGAGTGGGTTTGCAGTGCCATTCAACTAACTCGGAGGAGGTCCTGCATCATGTTGTGGCTATCCAACAATTGCCTAGAGACTCAGCCCAGGTCTTTTCATCTTCCCCAAGCTCATCACAGCCTAACATGAACTCCTTATCTAAAGCCCTGGATGGGGTACCATCAGGGGCAACATCTGCTGCTCCCTGCGATGAGGAATTGGAATCAGCTCTTGTGTCCTGTAAAGCTTTGCCAAAGATTCCTGGCTCCCACCTACCCTCCAGGTTCCTTGGGGACATAGAAGTGAATGACCAAAATTCAGGTTCAGCTAACTCAATTACTACTGCCCTCCCAATGCATTTACCTACTGACGACCATTCACTCATTGCAAGGGCGCTCCCAGCCCCCAAAGGCCCCTTGTCAACGGAACAAGGCCCTAGGGCAGATCCTCCTGCATTGGTGGCTAAAGATCTGATAATGGAATTACAGCTGGAGGGGGATGACATTGTGGAGGGTGCCATCAGCGCCTTTAAGGAACTCACAAGACCAGAACAAATAAATATTATCAGATCCCTGGACAGGGTTAAAGCAGAACTTCTCAATTATAATACGGAAACTTCGACCTATGAAATCCATTCTCTGACCCTTCCAGTGCCAGCATCTGCTCATCAATCTGCTTTAGAAGTAGCCACTGAGGCAATTCCCGTCCCTTATTCCAGGGATTTTACACCATCTCCAGTGACCAACTTATCCCTGAGTAGCTGCATGTCTCATCATCCTTCTGGTGCTGAGTGTCCATCAGGAAGCAAAGATTGACTAATTAATGCTTCTCCAGCCCCTGCTACTTCTTCCCAACTAAAAATTCTTTCCTGGAACATTGCAGGGTGGAAGAATAAGAAAAATGACAGTGGCTTCTTAAGATATCTTAGAACCTTTGACATTATTCTGTTGCAGGAGACATGGGCTTTGGACCATCTGTATATTCCTGGCTACAAGGCTTTTGTAGTACCTGCAACTAAATCCACCTCTAATGGTCGTCCTTTGGTGGGTTTAGCCAGCCTTGTACTGAAGCAGTTTAAGTCATGCCCTCTAGACATCATTCCAGGCTGTTGCAAGATACAAGCACTGAGGGTGTCTTTTGCAGACATTGACTTAATCTGCGTCAACACTTATATCCCTCCTTTGCTTAATAGTTTACAAAGGACCCAGCTCTGGAATGATCTATCATCATGTATGAATGACCTTAAGAGGGCCCACCCCCATGCTGAAATTCTTTTGCTGGGCGATTTAAATGCCAGGGTGGGAAATTCAGCAGATATCTTTCGCAGAGCCTGGGATGTGGTTGATGACAGCTCCCTCCCCCCCATTTGCGCACTAAGCAGGCGGTCCAAAGATGCATACTATAATGCTAATGGTATGGCCCTTGCTAAGTTTTCCATCAGCTTTAACATGATCTGGCTCAATGGTCTAAGAGAGTTCCCCAACGCTGATGAATTTACTTTTGTATCCTCTCGTGGTGCCAGCGTTGTGGATTACATTTTAGTTTCCACTAAAATGAAACATCATGTGAAAGATTTTGCCATTGGGGACCTAACCCTTAGTGACCATCTACCTTTAATCTTGGTCCTTGACCTCCATTCTGGGAGTGTTCCATTACAAGCTGAGATGGATACAAATCCAGAGTGTAGGTATAAAATTGTGGCTAACAGCGCCCTTTCCCCAATTTCCATCTTCTAAGTACGGAACCAGCAAGCAGAGATTTTTTATCGGCCATTCTACAGGATCCGGATCCCCTTGTTCAAATAAAATCCTTTGAAGGTTTTATTGGTCACGTTTTTAAGGTTTTGAGTACGAAGCCTAAGTTGGTTAAATCCTGTGGTGCATTTGACAAAAAGGATTGATTTGGCAGTGAATGTAGGAATCTTAAGGTGTGTATTAGGGCTTCTTATTTAGATTTTAGAAAGTACAATGACTCCGAGTGTTTGGTTAAATACTCTATCCTTAAAAAACAACTAAGTGTTTTATTGACAGAGAAAAAGAAAAGGTTTGTTTTAACTCAATGGAACAAGCTGCATCAAGCAATTCAACCAAAAAATAATAAACAATTTTGGGCGGTTGTAGCAGGTTCGTGGAGATCAGAAACATACGTCCCTGCTATTATTCCATCATCTACATGGGTTCAACACTTCACAGACATTTTTTACGATAAGAGCAAATCCCCAGACGCCTACCCTGACTTCACCTCTGTGGATCTGCCTATCTGGCCTCCTGTGACCCCTGAGGAAATTAAAGAACTAATTATGCAATTGAAGCCAGGGAAGGATGCAGGTCCAGATGAAATACCACCTGAGCATTTAAAAGGCGATCCAGAATGGTGGGCCCAGTTACTTGCCCACGTCTTTACAGTGATTGACAGTTCTGGCCTATTGCCTAATGTCTGGCTTACAGCGACAGTTATTCCTATCCATAAAAAGGGTGACCCTACCACACCAGGAAATTTTCGGCCCGTTAGTTTGCTTTCTGTAATAGGTAAGATTTATGCTAAATATCTATGCAATAAACTTACTCTCTGGGTTACTTCGCAAGGCATCTTAGGCCCCGAGCAATCTGGCTTCTGTCGGGGCAAATCAACTTTGGACAATTGCTTGATCCTATCTCATTTGGCCCATAAGCAGGTTAGGATATGCAAGGCTCGCCTTTATGTAGCCTTCCTTGATCTGAAAGGTGCCTTCGATTCTGTGGATAGGGAGCTTCTTTGGTCCACGTTGGAAAACATGGGGATTGATAAAAGATTGTTGCTGCTGATTAGGTCCCTCCATCTAAATACTTCATGCAGGGTTAGACACTCCTGGAGTGGGAATCTAACTCATTCCATCGCTACCAACAAAGGGGTCAAACAGGGCTGTGTCTTGTCCCCCATGCTTTTCAATCTGTTTCTAAATGACCTTGCCCCATCCCTGAAGGAAGTAGATAGCCATTGCCCGAAGCTTGGCGCAAGCCAAGTGCCGCTACTTCTGTATGCGGATGATGCAGTACTGATATCCCGTACTAGGACTGGCCTAAAACGTCTGCTGAATCGCACTGAAGAGTATCTTCTTTCCAACAAATTGCAAATCAACTATGCTAAATCTAAGATAATGATATTTGCCAATAGATGGAAGGCTTTTAAGTGGTCTTGTAATGGCAATAAAATGGAGCAGGTTAAGCATTTCAAGTACCTGGGAATCAACTTCCATTACAGGCTCACTTGGGCTTTTCATCGTAAGGCAGTGCAGAACGCATCCAAACTGGCGTCCTCAGCTATTTCCCGTTTCTTTTTTACCTGCGGCAATGGTTATGTTCCAGCTGCTCTGGAGGCGTTTAAGGGAAAGATTCTTTCCCTGGTCCTTTATGGCTCTCCCGTCTGGTATAAGGCTATTACCCAACCATTAGAACGCATTCAAGCCTCCTTTCTGCGGAAGATTTTGGGTTTACCCAGGTGTGTTCCCTACTCGGTTCTGTGTCTTGAGGTGGGGTTAATTCGGCTAAAGACGACTGCTTGGCTTAGATTACTGAAATTTTGGTTTAGGACTTTATTTAACCCTACCTCCTCTGGTCTAATGCTCCAATTATTGTCGGATTCAGTCCTGCCATTAGAGATCACTGATCTTCTAACCAAGCTCAAGTCAATAGGGCTGGACACTGCAGAGCTAGGCATGATTGGTTGTGATGCTGCTTACAGAATCATCAAAGAAAGAATTCTTGACATTGAACAACAAGAGCTGTTTAGTGCCACCAGAACCACATGCTCTCCACTCTATCTCCATGTTCCAATCAGTTTCGGGAAACTGGCCTCCTTCTTTTATCACCTGGAGTGCCCACAGGCTCGGAGAGCATTCACACTTGCAAGATGTAATGCTCTTCCATCAGCCGTGTTATCGGGCAGGTTCAGTGGTATTCCCTACTCGGAGAGGAAATGCAAGTGTGGTAGGGATTGTATTGAGACCATAACACATACCCTTTTCTACTGCCCACTTCATGATGTCTCACGCAAGAAATATCTAGGCCCTTTGCTAACTAGGATGCAGGGCTGGGAGGACTCAATCATGCTTCAGTCTCTCCTTTCCACATCTGACTCTGAGACCCTTGATAGGGTCGCTGCCTTTTTATCTGGGGTAATTGCCAGGCAGAGCTCTGGAACTCTGGGCAGTATGTGAGGAAAAGACTGATGTCTATGTTGTGGTGTCTTTGTATATTTTTGTTTTGTTTTGTTCTTTCTCTGTATTTTATGCCAATAAAGGTCTACTGAAACTGAAACTGAAACTAATATTTAAAATAAGGTTTTTCTTATCTGATTCTTAATTTCTAACGTCACATTTAAGAGGAATATCTCCAATTGAAATGGTAATACAGACTTCAGTATCTCTTATGTTATATATCATTTTCCAAAATTTCTTTATTTTTTTGCCATTCCACCCCACATAATAAAAAAATTCCCTCAATTCTTTACTCATCCAATATTTATTTAATAGTTCAGACTACACTTTTACTATTTCCTCTAAAATAAAATACCATCTATCAATTATTTTATATAACTTCTCTTTTAAAAAAATAACCCTTATTTATCTTAATACCACTTAATTTTCACAATACTTATATTTCAAATTTTCATTTACATCTACTTTGATTTAATATAATTAAAAAGAAAAAAAAGATCTACTTGTTGTTCAACCATTTTAACTTTCTGTCTTAGCGCTTGCTTTGTTCTCTGTCTTATCAGTGTTCCTTCTTACTCCTCCCACTGCGCCTTCCATTTCTTCTTTTTCTTCTTAAATCTCTTGAATTTCTTAGTCCCTCTCTCTATTTCTTTCTTTTTCTTCATTCTGTTGTTTTTCAAATTGACTAAAATGGCATTTAAAAATGTAAAGGATGTTTGTAAAAGCCAGACCTTATTAATGGATTTCTTGATGGATTTTAGAAGAGAAATGGAACAACAGGTCAGGAAAGTATCTGAACAAATGAAGCAAACACACTCCTCCCTGATAAGCATGCAGGAACAGATCACAAATAATAGACAAGAAAAAAGAATGGATCAAATGTCGGGTGAAATTAAAGAAGTGGAGTATTTTGAAATGAGACAGGAGATGGAAGAAGCAACTGTCAATATAACAATTAAGAATGTTAAGGAAGGAAAAAGAGGAAACGTTCAGGGAGCAAGCTGTCTCAAGAAGAGAAAGAATTTATGGATTAAATCCAGGCTTGATTCCAGGCCTCTTGCTAGGAAAACGAAAGTAAAAGTCTTTTCAGCCGTTGAATATTAATTAATCATTTCTTTTCAATGCATACCATTAAGAAAATAATCTTGTGTTTACTCCAGCAGGGGTTTCTGCAAGGACATCCCCTGATGGCCATGCACCCCCGGCTAGGATTTCAGTGCAGAATTTGTGGTATCCTGCCAGGGTAATGTATCTGGTAATCTAGATATGCCTGTGGCAGTCAAACAATGTTTGAATTTGGTCAATTTTTTATTTTGCTCCTCTCTTAAGAAACCTGATGTACGCAGTCTTGGCTTGGAGACAAGCTGCAGCCCTCAGGAGTTGTAGGAGAGCAAAGAAGCACTTCTGAGATTGAAAACAGCCCCGCACAGTTAGCAAGAACACAGGGCTCTACTTATTCACAATGATTCATGTTGCTTTCTAGTAAGGGGCCTGTTTTGGGATCAGAAGCAGGTCTCTATTAGGGGATTCAGTCCTGCTGGGTGGACCATAGCAGCTTCTCCCATTCTGCATTTGGTGCCTGCTTATTGGCTCAGGTTCCTGCAGGAGGCAGATACCAGGAGAAACCCCCAGAAGAGGGTTGGCTTCATCTCAGCTGCCTGGGACCCCAGGTCTAGAGCCCAGGAGACAGGGCCCCACTCACAGGACTTGGGTGGAAAGAGCTGAGGATGTTGCCTTGCAGGGAAATCGGACAAATGGGACAGGGAAAGTCTGAGCATGAGATGCGTCTGGAAAAATGACATTCATTTTCACGGGGATTTCTTCTGCTGGTTAAAAATGCTGAACAAACCCCTGGCAAACCTCTGGGCTGCTGGCATTTCCACAGGGCTCCTCTGGGAGTCAGAAAGAAGCTGGGAAGCCAATTTGCCGGAGACATTTCAAATTAGCTGTAACAGGGGTGCTTTATTTTGTGTCCACACCCTCATTTATTCACCAACAGAGTGCCGCAACCAAATGGCAGCCGCTTCAGTTGGTGCTCATCATGGCGGTGGCAGCAGCAGTGATGCTCGCAGACCAAGGCCGGGAGCTGGTGCTGCAGAGCTTATTGTGGAGGCATCAGCACGCCCAACCTCAGACTGGGCCGCAAGCATCACAACTGAAGGGAAGACCACGCTGGGACTTGCTTCGAGGAAGCCAAAAGCACTTTGCAAGTCCCAGCCAGAAGCCGAAGCCCCTGGCAGCACTCAGGCTCAGCTCGTGGGCATTCCGTTCTGATGTTCTTTTGCAGCTCTCCTGCTCTGGGGGCTATTTCTCGTCGATGCTGCAGTTGCGAATTCTGCATGCAAGAGAGGGGAAGAACTTCTCCACATTGCTCGTGATCAACCCATCATTTCCAGGGCTGTCAGTAATGATTCAGAAGGTGGACTTTCTCCTGGACCTATTTTCCCTTCACAGTTTAAGGAGGGAGCAGCAACTGGAAAGAACTTAAAACTCAGTCTGAGTGGACTGAGTGATGGGCTGGATAAAGTGAGTGCAGGGTCTGTAGCATAAGGGGCCCTTCTTCTTCTCCTTCTCCTTCTCCTTCTCCTTCTCCTCCTCCTCCACCACCACCACCACATATATTAAAACACAAAATACCATAACAGAGACGCAGCCTCTCGCATCCATCAGCAAGGCCTGGGAGCAAAGGGTTAAGCTAATCAGAAGATTATATACCTTCTTCTGTTTCACTTGACTGATTTCTCAGGAAGTCAGTGCTATTTAGCAAGAAATCCACTAAAGATACAACAGAAAATATCTTCATAATCAAAAGGAGTCTTAACAAACTTGTGCAGCCTATAACTGACCAGGCTGTTTCAGTCAAGAGGTGAGCAGGAACTGTGCATTTCTGCAGAAGGCCCTGAGTCAGAGTGGCCGACTGAGGCTACTCAAGAGGAACTTACTCTTCCAGGTCTGGCTTCTCTTCTTTGGTTCTTTGAGGGGGAAACGATCTGCAGATGGAAAGTAAGTTTTCACCCGCACGATAGGCTGGAAAGTCCCCATACTCTGGGTTAAGGCAAATAGAAGAGCTACACAACCGGCTCTTGCTTTGCTAGGCTTCCTATGTATATACTCAAACACATCCAATGCAGTTTCGGAACTTGTTAGTGCAACAGATTGGTCTCACACATTCCTGATTTTTGCTAGGGCATTTTGGTAGTGAATGAGTGGGGGGGGGGAATGGCCACAAAATAAAGCAGCCCTTGTACTGTTGATCTGAAATGTCTTGGCAAAATTGGCGTAGCCCAGGAGCAGAAAATCAAAGGAGTTGAGGGATGTTCTCGCATCAGCTTTTTATACCATTGTGGCATTGTGGTTGTGCAGCTCTTCAATTTGCCTTAACCCAGAGTTCCCCCTTCAAAGAACCAAAGAAGAGAAGCCAGACCTGGAAGAGTCTTGGAGATCCTGCTCACCTTGGAGAAATTTGGCATTTGCTCAAGCATCAACGTGATGAGCTCGTCCAATGCAGGTATTTAGGTCCTGTTTACTCGCTCTGAGTAGTTTCAGAACACCCGTCTGATACGTGACAAAGCTGCTTCCGTGGGAGTCTCCGGCATCTTGAGTTGGTTACCAGGCCCTGTTAGGAAGCAACGAGTTTAGAGAGTGAGGGAGCTCCACCTCAAATGGATTGTGCTGTTCAGGCTGAAAATAAAAGACCTTCCTTGCCTGGCTGCACCCCATCCCTGGGCAGGAAGTGTCTGAGTTTTTGACGGGACTACGCAGCTGCTCTAGGATTTCAGAGTCTCTAACCCAGTGATTTTCAACATTTTTCAACGCACGGCACACTGACAAGGCACTAAGGGTGCACCCCTAACCAATCACTGAGGTAAGGGATCAAACACTCCCTTAGCTTGGAGAGGTCTCCATTACTACTACCCAGCTGCAGGATGTAGTATATGCACCCCTGGCACAGCTGTGACAGTGTGGGAAAGTTGGGTTAGGTTTAGGGCTTAAAATTGTCAAGGCACCATGCTAGTGGCAGGGGGCTCAAACCCCCCAATTGCCCTACTAAGAAGCAACCCTCCCCAAGGTCCTGTGGCCCACTTGTGGACCACCCACGGCACACCAGTTTCCATTTTTTGAAAAGTTCTCAGGGAGGAAGAGATCTTTTTTTCCAAAGAGTGAGCCAAGACGTGCCAGCTTAGTGCCAGGGTTGGTTGGGACTGGACAGACTTCTTCGAATTGTTGTTTTATTCATATGCTCTTAAGTCAAAGAACAGCAGGCTCATTGGCAATGATTGAATATTAACCCACATCCGTGGGCATGCCTAGACTAGAGATGTGCATTGATTTCAGACTCACAGATGTTTGGGAACTGAAGGCCACTTGCCCCTCCCATTGTGTTCATCTGCTCGAGAGGAAAATCCTTGCTGGTATAAAAATACTTTTCCACTGCCACTGCCCTGGGGCATTTGGTGGGCTGCTGTGAGATACAGGAAGCTGGACAAGATGGTCCTATTGCCTGATCCAGTGGGGTTGTTCTCATGTTCTCATGCCACTAGAATATTTAGATTATAAAAGTATAGTGTTTAAGAGTCTCACATTCACATATACCTGCACACCCATGTGGGCTGGTCACAAGGAAACCTCTGCAGGCCTCATTCTTTCCATGTGAAGATGACTACAGGGTGGCTGCCTTCTGGGAGGGCACCCAACCTGAGCAGCATCCTTCCTCGTCACCAGCCCCAAGAGAGAAATACCGGGACCAGTCTTCTCCCAGGTGGTTGTGATGATGGGTATCTCCGAGTTGCTTTCTTTATACACCTCAACGCCGGTGGGTTGCACCACCTGCGTGTTGCAAGCTGAGTGTTCCACTTAAGAGAGTTGTTTATTGGCTGGCTGGAAGTCTCATCCGTTGCGTCAACCTGTGACACGTTCTAAAGTTGTCCCACATGTGAGCGTTGGAGAAACTGGTCTCTATTTTCTGCCCTGGGCTAGAGGACATATGGAGTCGTTTCGTAATCCAACTCTGATGGATCAACAGCTGGTGTTAGTAAGTCAGGTAGCATACTTGGAGTGGCATTCACACCCCTCCACCCTGACCCTCTTTCTCTCTTGGTGCACACCAAATCTATGCTCCTACTCGCTGGCCCACACCGTCACTGCCACATGTGGCCGTTCTGCTTAAGCAGAAAAAATACAGGCTAAAGGGAGCAGTTTATAGTAGGTGAATAGATCATCATCCATGAGCAAGGAGGTGAGTAGTGAAAATTTCCTACCTGGCTCAGGAAGGTATCCAACTGATCTGAGACATGGAGCACTTGGAGCTACATTCAGAACAGGTGCGCCATTCCACCTTATTCTGCCACGAGTCTAGGCTGAACATGTGCCTAGTGCAACATGTGCTGAGCGCAACCACCCAAATTTCAAACAATGGGAAGCATGGATAGAGTTTGTGGAGGAAATGAATCCTGAATAGACACGAAGGGATCAAAGACGGGTTCAAAATCAGAGAAGAGGGGGGCTAATCTGAACATATCTGCATGTAGCTCCATGTGCTCCATGTCTCAGACCGGTTGGCTTCCTTTTTGAGCCAGGTAGGGGCAAACAGGTGACCATTGAGGAGGAGGAGGAGAGAGGGGGGAGAGGAGGACTCCTTGGAGGAGGAGGGCTGAGTTCTGAGAGCAAAACAGGCACACAGGTTTGTGCAGCTGAGATGTTGAGAAGAAGGCCATTTCATAGAGACCACGGTGGCAAGCATATGTACACTTTCCAGGGAGTAAACCTGATTAAATACAATGAGACTTGCCTCTAAGTAGACATGGATAGGATTGTGCCATAAGGGAGGACTCGGGCATCACAAACTTCACAAAAGTGACCAGATTCCTGAACTGTGACAGAGGAGGAGGGGAAGCCCATGCACACACTGACACAGCCCTGATAGGGCAGCAGTGACCCCAGAGGAGATATAGTGGGGCAGGTAAATGAGAGGGGAGCAAAAGATGGAAAAGATAGAGAAAAAAAAAAGGCAATGGATCTCCTCTACTGTCCTTTCCTGAATCTCACATTCACTTGGTGCACAGGAAGGAAGAACCTAGGGTCTCTATTGCCAGACATTGGGGTTCTGCACCAAATATTTGTATCTTGCTTGTGGGGAAACACAGAATGTAACACTCTGATTGATCCAGCTTGACACTCCTGCTGGACCCCCCCCCCCCCAACTTTGGAATGAATGAAGCAAGGATGGAAGGAAGGGGGAGCTGGGGGTGGAGACATGGGGATGGAGGCAGAGTTCTTTGGAATACTGGATGGGGCAGGACTCTCCCTGAGCCAGGAAGTTCTGACTGTGGCATTGGCCCCCAAACAGCCTGAAATGCCCAGGGGAGGACAGAGTGAACCATGCACGGACTGACTGCCGTAATCATCCCCGGGTGCCAGGGAATCGCTCTTTAAGGAGAAGAATATTCCATCCCTCAGATTAGCTTTCATCAGAAGCTAATTTATGGGAGATACATTATGATTGTTGTGTGGAATTGTGGTGCCAACACCCAATGAAATTGGAGGCCATCCACACACCTTCCCTTTCCATCATTTCAACCTGTTTGGTGATTGACATCAGTCCCTCCCAACAGTTCCAACCATGATGGATACCTTAACCCGAACCAGTATCCAACCTGTATCTAACACTTACAGTGGGACTCATATGGGTCAGGCTGGGCTGAACTCCTGATGGCTCAGCTTGCGGTCATAAGTCTCCGGAAGCTTGACTTCAAAAAACGGTGGCACATACTGCAACCAGGGGCAATAGGAACACTTGGTGTGCCACCGGGAGGCTGGTAATGAGTACCATGGGTGACAAATGCCCCCAGGCCCCCAGTAATCGGACCCCAGCACTCTCTGGTAGCAGTTAAGAGTTGCATTCAATGTGTCCTAACCACGTGCAAGACAACTGGCTTTCAGCTCTGTCCCAGTGCATTATTTCCTGTAACACTTGGTGAGAAACTTCAGAGCATGTGTGCCTATTTTCTCCTTCCTCCGACCCCTGGGTAGTGCTGCATCAAGCTCAGCAGTGCCCATTGTGACAAAGCAAGTTGGCATTGTGGGAACAGGACCGGAGTGGGTTGCTCTGATCCCTTCCTCCACATGTAGCCCCTTCACAAGCACACCTCCTGCTAGGCCCACAACTACAGCCTTATCTCGCTGGTTCTGCACACACCAGGTACACAAGGAACCTGAAGTGTTCCAACCTGTTTGATGATCAATGTCAGTCCCTCCCAACAGTCCCTCAGTTGGGATCTTTAGCTCAATTCAGATTCAAGCAAAGCACCCACTCCTTTTGCCCCCCACCCCCCGACTGCTTTGCAACCTGGGCTTTCTTGTGCCTTCCTCTGAGATTCCTGAATCATTTGAGAGGAGCTGGAGAAGCCATAAAGACAAATGTTTCACTGGGTATCACGATCCACACATCTCCCCTCCCCCCACACCATGAATGATGGAGCCAAACAGCCATTTTGCAATGCTCTGGGTTCAGAGCAGAACCTTTATTGATTAATGGGGGCCTGAACCACAAGGATACAGGAGAGTAAATGGGGGAGGGCTTCCGAGGCAGAAGGGTACAGAAGAAGCCCCAGAGGGGGGCATCAGGGCCATGTACTGGCTTTCAAGGCACAGCAGCCTCAATCGTGAGGCTTCATTGCAGGGGGTGCTTGTCCACCATCTTATGTGTGAATGCCCTTCTGGGTGGCCACAGTTATTTTGGTCAGGAAAAGCATGCACTCCCCAAACTGTAGCAGTTTCTCCGGGTCTTTGTCCAGGTCCTGGAACACCTTCTTCACCAAATCTGGGTTGAACTGATGCTGTGGACAGAGAGTTGGAAACAAAGTGTATTAGAGAGGTGGGATTCAGGCCACAGCAGCACCCTCAGTACGAGGTGGAAAGAACGACCTTCCTCTGAAACTTTGCGTCTCCTGATCTTTAAAGGTTCAGGCTCGGAGACCTGAGGGGTTGAGAGCCTCTGAGAGCAGGGAGGCTCCAGGGTGTAGTTGGCAGCTCTGTGGGGTAGGCGCATGAGTTGCTCATCATTTCATTTCTCCTGACTGCTGACCGTTGATCAAGCACTTAATAGTTAATCAATCATTTCCAGGACTGTCAGAAATGAACTGGAGGACAACTGGGTCCCAGAAATGAACTGGGACCTGTTTTCCCTTCACCGCTTAAGGAGAGAGTGACAGCAGGAAAGGACTCAGATGACCAGTCAGGGCGGACTGAGCGTCCCCAACTTCCCTGCAACCCGTTTCATCCAGCCTTGGTCACTCCCACCTTCCACATGAGGTCAGCGCAACAAGCTGCCAACTCATCTCCCTTCCAGTGTTCTTGCCTCCCACCAGCTCCCTCCCCTCATCTTCAAGACCCTCAGGATGGAAGCCAATTCTGTAGGAAGAAGGATCCGTCCCACCCCTGCTCACCGTCAGCCAGTGTGCGAACTCATTCTCAATCAGCTGCTGGAGACTTTTCTGGGTGATAATTGAAGACTCTCCCAGCTTTTCAGCGTATCGCTTGAAGACATCGATGATTGCTTGGAAGGCGTTTTCTGTTGGAGTTTGAGCCATGCTGAGCTGGTGGGCAACCTGAGGAGACAAGAGTGGATCGCCGAGTGGTGAAGGGGGAGGTTCTCTTCCACAGCGAGGTCCCCTCCACTTGACAACCGGAAGTGCATTTCTCTCCAGTTGGGCGTGTGGGATGGAGACCATCAGACGTGCTCTAGAACTGCTATGACAGAGTTAAGGGATTCACGGCTCCGGGAATCATTCAAAGGTACCAAGTGGTGGTCTCTGGGGGAAAAAATACAGCAAGCATTCCTATGCACACTGACCTGGGAGTAAGCCCCCCTGGAAACTGTGGGAAAAGCGTGCCCGAGATTGCCCTGCAAATCTCTTAGTCTAGTGCCAAGGCGAAAGCAAAATGCAGGTCACCCAAGACGCAGACTCACCTCAGTGGATCAACAGCAGGAGGACAAGAGGAGATCGAGACGTGATGAAGCTTGAAGGATGAAGGGCCCTGGCCTTATACTCCCTGTTCAATGTCTTGACGACACCCCCCGTTGTGAAATTCTGCTTCTTGGCCCAATTGCATCCCTGCGAACCCTACAGTCAGTCTCCTCCCCCTCAGAAAGGTCTCCGGAGGGCGTTTCCTGGTGTGGCCTCACTCTGGGGCTGGGTTTTTGGCTTCTCTGTTGCGATGTGGTCAGAAGCACCAAAGTGCTACAGCAATTCTCCTAATGCTGTCCGTCAGGAGGCGCTGGACCGTGACAGACAGTTTCCTGGTTGTCCGTCAGTCAGTGCTGGTTTGTGACAGGATGCTATGAAGACAGGTGTGGACTCTGTTTCTAGAGCTCAGTGTTCTGGTTAGTTTCCGAAGAAAGATTCCTAAGAAAGGGAGAAGTCCGGGCACGTCCACAGAGAGGAGAAACCAGATGTACTTTCAATGACCCTCAGTTTGCAACTCTTCTTTGAGAACAGAAGAAGGGCTGTTGCTAACATGGTCTGCAGCAGTGTCCTGCGTGGTGGTCTTGTAGACTTTAGTCAGTGCCACTGTGTGCCACTGAAGCCACCCTGGAGAACTTTAACAGGACTTCCCATGAGAAAATGCAGGGCACGTGCGTGTTTCTTCTCCTGACCCAGACCCCCATGCAAAGCCGAGTCGAACTCAGCATTGTCAGTAGCAACCCAACAAGATGGCAGCAGGACCTCTGAGGGCTGCCCAAGTGCCAGGTCCGCCGCTTGGTGGGAAACAGTGTGGCTTCCATGCCCCTGCCTGACTCAAGAGGCTATGTCTTTTCTCTGCCTGTTTGATGCTTGTTGCTGTCCTCTAGCACAAGCCTAGGCATGTCTACTCAAAAGCAAGTCTTGCTCAATTCAGTGGGCCCAAGGCCCCAATCCTACCCAACAGTTTCAGTGCCAATGCAGCCCCAAGGTAAGGGAGGGAACCAACGTTCCCTTACCTTGAGGAGGTCTCTGAGACTGGGGGACGCGGCACCCACGGTGCTGGCAAGGTTGCATCACGGTAGACTGGTTAGGATCGGGCCCTTGCTCCCAGGAAACTGTACATAGGCTTGCAGTCCCCATCGTTTAGATCTCAGGCTCTGAAGAGGACAGGTCATGGAAGAGGACACCGCTGCTAGCCATGACCAGTGTGCGCTTGCTCTGTGTTCAATGGCCATGTGCCTCTGCATGCCAGTTGCAGCAGAGATGTGGTGGGAGAGGAGCCTGCCTTCATCTCCTGTTTGGGGGCTTCCCAGAGTCAGCTGGGAGGCCACTGCCAGATGCCAGGTGCCTGCCCATTAGTCTTGTGGCTGCCAGAATCTCTGGCACGTTTCCAGCCACAGGGAGGCAGGCAGTGAACGGGATCCTGGCTTGGCAAAGAGGGGAGCAGGTGCAGGTCAAGAAGCTTCTGTAGCCTCTCCTCCCTCCCAGCTGCCCGGTTGTAAGTACTAGGAACACAAGGAGGCGAACACAAGGAACGCCACGAGCCCAACAAAGGTGTCTATCCTGTATTGTTTTCATTCACTGCATTCACGGTGGCTGACCTGATCGCAAATGTTGCCACCTGGGATTGTGAGAACTTGCCAGCAGAAGCTCCACGTGGACAGTGCAAAAAAGCCAGTCAAAGAGTTACTTGATCTGCAGACTCCAGTCTCCTCGGGGTTGTCTCCACTGAGTTGTCAGTGCCACGGACACCAGAGCTCCAGGACCCTCTGCAGAGTGCTGCCCACATGGACAGCACCCTCGACCGGCCCACTCAGAAGACCACCGTGAAGACCACACTTTGATTCTCTGTTAAATGTTCTTACCATTTCTTCAGTGATGCTGAGCACATGTCTTGAAGCTCCCTGAGCCATGGATGCCATAGCCAGAGATAGGATGCCCCCCTCCCACATGCTACCTTGTTTATGGTGGGTGGCATTTGATCTCCCTATGCTGACTCCAGGGGGTCAATTCGGGGTGGCTAGAATATCAAACTATGGCATAGACCTTTTTAGTGGTATTGTAATGCAGAGGTTCCCCAACTGGGTGTCGTAACGCCCCAACCAAGGAAACTTGCTGCTGCCCCCTGTGACCCCCTCTGCAAGCCTCCCCGCACCTCCAAAGTGCTGGAAAATGGGAGAAAAGCACTTCTGGGTTCACAGTGAAAACTGGAAGTGGTGCCCCCCATTTTCCAGCACTTTGAAGGTGCGGGGAGGCTTGCAGAGGGGGTCGTGGGCTCCCTGAACCCTCCGGAGATCCATAATGGCCCCAGGTCAGTTAAAAAACCACTCCCCCCAGCAGCAGCGTGATCGTAGCACTCACATCACTGCCCCATCCCTTCCCCTCCCTCGCAAACTGCAGCTGGCACTCTGACCTGGCACCTTCTCCAGAATTCCTCTTCCCTCTTGATTGTAACAACTGGCTTATCAAACGGATGCTTTTTCATGATGAGAACCCAGGCAATAGTCACCTTTGGAGTAACAGGAATCTTTGTGCTGTATCTTCAGTCGGTTTCTTGTGAACCAGCACTGATTTCCTGATATATTTATCAAAGTAAACAACTAGCCTATACAATCTTGCGATTAGCTTAGCCCTTTGCTCTCAGGCCGCATGATGGACGCTAGAGGCTGCAACAATCTGTTCAACATGTTGTGACTGCTCAGAAGTTCTGAAGTTATGTGTCCTTTGTAGCAATTCTCCAGATTTTTTACTGTGTATTAATAGAACTTGACCAGGTTGCCGTGAAAAAAGGTGTGCAGTGTGTCTGTAGACCACTGTGTGAGTCACAGTGAAACAGTAGAGCTTTGTGTTCTTGCTAGCCTTCAAAGAAAGTTTCCAAGGAAAGAGGGCGTACACCAGATCCCTGAACGGTTAGGGGAAAACCAACGTACTTTCAATGACCCTGACTTTACAACCCTTCTTTGAGAACATAGGAAGGGGTACTAGTATGTCCAACTGGTAACATTGTATGCCCAAACCCACCCTGATGGCCAGTGATGTGTCCTGGACATGCTAACCAACACTGATTGCCTGATATATTGATCAAAGTAAACAACTAGCCTAATACAATCTTGCGATTAGCTTAGCCCTTTGCTCCCAGGCCTCGTGATGGATGCTAGAGGCTGCGGCGCTGGTATGGTTGCCTGGGAAGGCCCAGAGACGCATGTGTGAATCTCATGCTTGGAAATGCTGTACGTTTATGCTGGAGATGTCTCTGGATGCCTGGAGGTGCTCAAAGTTGATGCTCTTTGATTTGGGGCGCATAAAGCTCTTTGATGATAACCATGGACTGAACTTGCTTCTTCCTCATATGTCACAGGACCTCCAGCCCTGTCCAGAGAGCTGCGGACCAAAACACAAGTTGTGGCCAGCCCCTGCCATCTGCCTGTTTGACCACAAAAACCCCAAGCTTCCTACAGGCAGAAGTTGGCCTCAGAACAGAGCAACTTGACTCACTCGGAGCAACCATCAAGGTCCTCTCAGTAGATCCCTCAGTGTAGAATTTCTGTCTTTGCACGTTTTACACCATGGGGTGGGGGGCTTGTACAATCAAAGCAGTGTACAATCAAAGAGGCTCAAATAAGCCACTATCACCATTTTGGATTAGAAAGTGGAAACCTAGACAGAGTAAGGTGTCAAGCACGGACTTGACTCGTTAATGAAGGTTTGAACGTTGAAGGAACTTGCCAGGTCTTGTGGCACGTGGTTGAAGGAACTGAAGGAGAACCTCGCTTCAGCACATCAGTATGGGACCACAAGGGAACTGTAAACATCTGAGAATATCATAAGAACATAAGAACATAAGAACAGCCCCACTGGATCAGGCCATAGGCCCATCTAGTCCAGCTTCCTGTATCTCACAGCGGCCCACCAAATGCCCCAGGGAGCACACCAGATAACAAGAGACCTCATCCTGGTGCCCTCCCCTGCATCTGGCATTCTGACATAACCCATTTCTAAAATCAGGAGGTTGCGCATACACATCATGGCTTGTACCCCATAATGGATTTTTCCTCCGGAAACTTGTCCAATCCCCTTTTAAAGGCATCTAGGCTAGACGCCAGCACCACATCCTGTGGCAAGGAGTTCCACAGACCGACCACACGCTGAGTAAAGAAATATTTTCTTTTGTCTGTCCTAACCCGCCCAACACTCAATTTTAGTGGATGTCCCCTGGTTCTGGTATTATGTGAGAGTGTAAAGAGCATCTCCCTATCCACTCTGTCCATTCCCTGCATAATTTTGTATGTCTCAATCATGTCCCCCCTCAAGCATCTCTTTTCTAGGCTGAAGAGGCCCAAACGCCGTAGCCTTTCCTCATAAGGAAGGTGCCCCAGCCCCGTAATCATCTTAGTCACTCTCTTTTGCATCTTTTCCATTTCCACTATGTCTTTTTTGAGATGCGGCGACCAGAACTGGACACAATACTCCAGGTGTGGCCTTACCATAGATTTGTACAACGGCATTATAATACTAGCCGTTTTGTTCTCAATACCCTTCCTAATGATCCCAAGCATAGAATTGGCCTTCTTCACTGCCGCCGCACATTGGGTCAACACTTTCATCGACCTGTCCACTACCACCCCAAGATCTCTCTCCTGATCTGTCACAGACAGCTCAGAACCCATCAGCCTATATCTAAAGTTTTGATTTTTTGCCCCAATGTGCATGACTTTACACTTACTGACATTGAAGCGCATCTGCCATTTTGCTGCCCATTCTGCCAGTCTGGAGAGATCCTTCTGGAGCTCCTCACAATCACTTCTGGTCTTTACCACTCGGAAAAGTTTGGTGTCATCTGCAAACTTAGCCACTTCACTGCTCAACCCTGTCTCCAGGTCATTTATGAAGAGGTTGAAGAGCACCGGTCCCAGGACAGATCCTTGGGGCATACCGCTTTTCACCTCCCTCCATTGTGAAAATTGCCCATTGACACCCACTCTCTGCTTCCTGGCCTCCAACCAGTTCTCAATCCATGAGAGGACCTGTCCTCTAATTCCCTGACTGTGGATTTTTTTCAGTAGCCTTTGGTGAGGGACCGTGTCAAACGCCTTCTGAAAGTCCAGATATATAATGTCCACGGGTTCTCCCGCATCCACATGCCTGTTGACCTTTTCAAAGAATTCTATAAGGTTCGTGAGGAAAGACTTACCCTTACAGAAGCCATGCTGACTCTCCCTCAGCAAGGCCTGTTCGTCCATGTGTTTTGAGATCCTATCTTTGATGAGGCATTCCACCGTCTTACCCGGTATGGATGTTAGGCTGACCGGCCTATAGTTTCCTGGGTCCCCCCTCTTTCCCTTTTTAAAAATAGGCGTGACATTTGCTATCCTCCAATCTTCTGGCACCATGGCCACCCCCCCCCACATGCCCCCTTTTTTCCCTGTGCCACGGCTTGGTTCCAGTAGGCACTTGGGACTCGAGTCAAAATGTCTTGGGCATTTCAGTGGGTCAAGTTGCCGCTATGACTTGTGCGCGACTCAGGTCATGGCGGGTGGAGACTCAAGACTCGACTCGAGTGCCACCCCCTCCAACGTTTTCCATCTCTGATAGATACCATCACTCCTCAACTGAGGCTTAACCATCAAGGCCAGAAACAGGTGGAGGAGCGTTTTGGGCAAATGGACAGACCTCATCGGTATCCTTCAATGGGGAATTAATGTTTCTTTGGTTGGGGTGAACTGAAAGATGCAAGTCCACCCCGCAGGCTGGAACGGTACAGTCGAGAATCACATAGACTTTTCTTGGAGATTATCATAGCTCAGGAACCTGTGTGCACCAGGGGGGTTTGCAAGCCCATGTCTCCCTGAGAGGAGCTCACCGGTGGGGAAGTGAAGGAGAACGAGATGGACCTATCAGTCCAGCAGGGCTCCATCACCCCATGGAGGTATGCGTCTTACAGGACCCCCTCCTGTTGCCTCTGGGAAGCCCCCCAACAGGAGAGGAAGGCAGAACCCTTTCCCACTATATCTCTCCTGCAACTGGTGCTAAGAGGCACATGGAGGAACAGCATTGTGTTTGTGCATTCCCCATCTTGAGGGAGCTCCCAGGTCACAGGCTGCATTTTCCTAAGGACTTGAGCGAAACACAAATGACCTTCACCACAGTCGGCCGCTCTGACTCAGGGCCTTCTCCAGAAATGCACAGTTCCTGCTCACCTCTGGACTGAAGCAGCCCGGTCATTTATAGGCTGCACCTGTTTGTTAAGATGCCTTTTGATGATGAGGATACTTTCTTTTGTATCTTTAGTGGATTTGTTGCTAACGAGCACTGACTTCCTGAGAATTCAGTCAAGTTAAACTTGAAGAAGTTGGATAACTTCTGTTTGTTTGTACCTGTTTGCACTTGTTTTATGATGTTCATAAAAAGCCTCCCCTTTTTATGATGACAGTACCTTTTTATGATGACGGTACTTTCTGTTGTTATCTTCAGCTGATTTCTTGCTAACTAGCACTGACTTCCTGAGAAATCAGTCAAGTGAAACAGAAGAAGTTATATAATCTTCTGATTAGCTTAACCCTTTGCTCCCAGGCCTTGCTGATGGATGCAAGAGGCTGCGTCTCTGTTGTGGTATTTTGTGTTTTAATATTTATGTTAAGAAGAAGAAGAAGAAAAAAAAAGAAAGGCCCCTTATGCTGCAGACCCTGCACTCACTTTAGATAGCAAGCAAACACCCTGGAGAATTGCTAGTTTTAATCCCATCTCCCACCCAGCATTCTTGCCTCCCACCAACTCCCTCCCCTCCCCTCCTCTCATGTTGCTGCTCAGGCTGGGTTTTATCTACCCCAGGCTGTGCCTGTCCATGATCCCATCATTGGATATTATTTTCAGTTGGTTTTAAATGCACTGTATTCTTGCACTGTTAATGCAGTGTATTTAATGCACTGTTTTCAATAATTACATTGCATTTTAGCCACTTTAAATTAAGTTGGAAGCCTCTTTGAGGCTCAGAGATCTTTAGGGGGCGAAAAAAATAATCTGGAAAGAACACTGCACACTGGTCCTGCTTTGAGCTTGTGGGTACCTCACGCTGTACCTGATGTTCCAGCATGGCCCTCCCTCCTGCCTGGCCCCAATTGGCGTGAAATCCTGCCCCTCCCAGCCTCTCCAGGCTGTGGGCCATTTCATGAGCCATTTAGTTATTTGATTTTTCTCTGTAAACCGCTTTGTGAATGTTCAGTTGAAAAGCGGTATATAAATACTGTTAATTAAATTAAATGTTAATTAAATGAGGGCTCTGCAGACTTTTCGGTATGGCTGCCAGCTGGGAGGGGAATCGCTGCCCTCTGGGTGACCTCCAGCCAGACAGGTGCCCAGCTGGGACCTGGACACACACAATCAAATATGTCAAGACGCAAACACTGTTTGTCTCCCATGGGTATATCTAGATTACAAAACACAAAATCGTGGCAGGATACTGACAATTCCGCACTGAAATCTTAGCCGGCGGTCCGTGGCCATTGGGGGATTTCCTTGTGGACACTCAGGACTGAGTTGTCTCCTTGAGTCTAGAAGCCTAGAAGAGAAGGCTCTGCCATGACCATTCTGGCAGAGATAAACCCCAGCCCGTGCAGCCTCGTTCCTCACTACTAGCTTTGCCATAGACAGCCTGGCACCAGCATTTCCTGGAGAGAGAGAGAGAGAGAGAGAGAAACTGAAGCTGCTGAATATCCCATTGAGGAGACGCCATCAAGGATGTCAATGTGTGCTCTATGGATAGAGAAAAGGTTTATAAATTGAAACTCACCAAGTCCGTCGTCATAGCTCTTCGTTCTGGTCTTCTGTGGGAGTGAAGTGCTTGTGATAAGGCGAAGTTTCGAGTGGCATGCTTTATACACCTTGCTGCAGCTGGGATGAGCTGGGGTCCATGCCAATGGGCGTGTCCCAAGCTGATTAGGAAACTTTTAATTGATTGGATGGAAATCCACTCACTAACTGGTTTGTTGAGATCTGGGGTTGCAAATGTGGGGCTAGAGGCAAAGTCCTTGAACAGACTAGATGGGTCAGGAGTCTCCCTGAGCCAAGAAGGGGTGTCCCTGCTATTGGGCTCCAGACAGCCTGAAATTGCCCAGGGGAGGACGGAGGGAACCAAGCACATATTGATCCCCAGGTGCCAGTAAATGACTCTTTAATGAGGATCCCTTGCTCATCACCTCCATAAAAAGCTAATTAAGGGGAGGCACGTGATGAGCTTTGTGTGAAATGGCAAAATTGGAGGCCACCCACACACCACCAGCTTGCCTTGGCAGAGAATGAGATGGGACGATGGGCTGAATCCCTCCTGAATGTATAGCCATGAGTTTTTGGTGCTTCCGCGCCAGCAACCTCTTCATGTTGAGGGGTTGGTCCAGCCAGCTGGGCAGTGTGATGACCTGAACCTATGGCTGGTGTATGGGTGCAGAAGAGACCATAGTCTGAAAATGACATAATACATTGTTATACTTCATTATAATAATAATTATTACTAATAATGGAGGACACCAAAGATTCAGTGTAAGTTCAGCTTTAATGAGAAGGAAAGGGCAGGGGGCTGGAAATTATCCTTTAGCCCCAGGAGGAATAAGCAAAGCAAGACAGTCCTGGTGAGGAACTCCTTATTTACTCAGTGAAGTCTACTTCCTTCATCTCCAATGAATTATTAAGCAGGACCCCTTCAGAAGTGGAAGTAGCAGAGAACAAGGGTATAGGAGGGAACATAGGTGACATTTGGACCCAGAAGTAAAAGATAAAGATAATTGGATCTATGTCATGGTGGCCATTTCCTACTTGTTCAAAATTGCATTTGCCTCTCCAGAGGTCACCCAGATCTTAGTGGCATTTCTAGAAAATTCCTGATCATTTCCTCTTCAGTGCCAAGGGGTCTTGAGGGTGTTTGATGCAAGAAGGGCATCAAAACAGGGGCTGATGGTGGGCCCTCCTGGAAAGTCTCCCGGACAGACGCAGCAAGGCTTCCAGTTGTTTTTGCAAGACCTCCGTCAGGGTCAGTGCTGGGAGATGAGCCCCTTCCCACTGCTGGCCTGGAGGCATCCGCTAGAACGGTGTAGAATCGGTCACGATCAGCCATGCTCTGGGTGTTGGCCTGAGCCTGAAACAGACCATCAGGGAAGAGCTGTTTCAATGGGGACAATGAAAGCCCAACTCCTTGTCCGTGGCTGAACCCAGCAGGTCAAAGGACTCCTGGTTGCTAGACCAGAAGCACCCCAAAAGCTGAGCGATTGGAGTCTGGGCCTGATGACATCACAAGAAGACCACCAAGCCTTGAGCATGGGGCAGGAGGGTCTGCGACCAGGACGGGACTGAACTGGAGGGTGAAGGTGTGCAGGAGTTGCCCATTTCGCATTAAGGCCATAAACAACTGGAGAAACATTTGGGTCAAATGGGCAGCCCTCCCTGATATCCCCCAATGGGGAGTTGATGCTTCTTTTGCTGGGGGCATTCTAAGATGTAAGCAGGTCTTCCACCCAAGCCACCCCCCACTTAGCACCCAGACTCTTAGCATCGGCCCCAACTCCATACGAAGAAGGAGCCATTTGATCCCGTCTCACCTTCAATCCATCTGGGAGTTCCTTGGTGTTCAGCCTGCTCATCTCACCCTGGCTGGAGAAACAAGGAGGAGTCCATATTTCTATAACTCTAACGACAAATTTTTCAAAGTGTTTGAAGAGAATTTCCAGTGCTTCTTCAAACATGTTGAGCTGGTCAGGAACTAGTGCTTTCAAAACCAGTGATGGCTTCTAAAGCTTTACACCTTTTCATGTATACCCATACATACATACAGACATACATCCTGGTGCCCTCCCTGTGAGCTAGCTGGCTCACAGCTAGCAGAGAGAACTGGTCCAGGGATGGTTACCAGGGAGGTGGCCAGCTGGATGAGGGTGGGAGCTGACTTACACCGGAGGGGATGACAACAGGGACAGCTCCAGTGCTTCCACCACCACCGAGACCATGGAAGCCTCCACCAAGTCTGCCTTGGCCAGGTTCAGCTAAGCAGCCAAAGCCGGTGCCAAAGCCTGTTTGGGCACCGAAGTTTCCACCAAAATTGCTGCAAAATCTGATTATTAAGTCCATTCTCAGCCTTTTGTAGCTATGGTTCCTTAGGAGATCTTCTCAGGTTCCAGGGCCCCCCCTGTGAAACAAGGATGCAACATGGACAGTCAAGCAGAAAATGAGCTATGATTGAACACCAAGAAAGCTGGAACTTTCCAACATCCTGAATAAAACTTTTAAAAAGCTTTACGAGTTTCACGAGATCAGGCTCCAGACCATGCAAGACAACGAGAATTCTGCTCCTGGATTTTGTCAAGGCAACTACCTCAGTGGCAGACCTGCCATTATGTGAAAGGGGCAAATGCCCGCGGCATGGAGCCTGGCCCGCCTCTGGGACCACGCAGAAGTCTCACTCAGCCTCCCCACATAGTCAGAAACTGTGCTGCTGCTTTGCACATGTCTTCATGTTTGGAAATTGTGGAAATCCTCCATGTCCTCTATTGCGCGAAGAGACTTTGAGTTTCTGAAAAGGGGGGGACGGGAATCAGCTTCCTTTTGACCTACAAGATGACTGTTTTTGCCCTGTAAGCACAGACGTTCCTGGGAGGGGGGGTGCAAAACACGAAGTTGTGCAGGCTCCCCAATGCTGGTGTAAAGCAGCCCCTCTCCCTTGCCTTCAGAACCAGTGGTGGCTTCTAAAGCTTTACACCTTTACATGTATACCCATACATACATACATACATACATACATACATATTTAATTATATACACACAAATACTTACATATATATTTAACTCTCTATATATTCTATATATATTTAATTCTATAGATGTAGTTTCTATATATAAATTTAATTAATATATATTTAATTATATAGATATAAATTCTATATATATATTTAAAATATATAATATATATTTTATTTAATTTTATATAGAATTAAATATATATATGTATATGTGTTTGTATATGTATGTATATATATGTATGTGTCTGTGTTTGTGTATATGCATGTATATACATATTTATATGTATGCAATATATATGCATGTATATACACATATATACATATATACACATATATACACATATGCACATATATACACATATATACATATATATATATACACATATATACATATATATATATATATATATATATACACATACACACACACACACACACACACACACACACACATATATATATATATACACACATATATATATATATATATATATACACATATATACATATACATATTTATATATACAGAAATATATGTATGTATGTGTTTTTATATACTATACAACATTTATATGTTACATAAATAATGTGTATATATAATGGATAATGTATATAGTGTACAATATATATATAACATTTCAAAACATAGTGCAACGTATTGGTCTCTCTCTCTCTCTCTCTCTCTCTCTCTCTCTCTCTCTCACACACACACACACACACACACACACACACTCACTCACACAAACAAACACACTCCTGCTTTTTGCTAGGGCACTCTGTTGGTGAATAAATGAGGGTGTGGACACAAAATAAAGCACCCCTGTTACAGCTAATTTGAAATGTCTCCGGCAAATTGGCTTCCCAGCTTCTTTCTGACTCCCAGAGGAGCCCTGTGGAAATGCCAGCAGCCCAGAGGTTTGCCAGGGGTTTGTTCAGCATTTTTAACCAGCAGAAGAAATCCCAGTGAAAATGAATGTCATTTTTCCAGACGCATCTCATGCTCAGACTTTCCCTGTCCCATTTGTCCGATTTCCCTGCAAGGCAACATCCTCAGCTCTTTCCACCCAAGTCCTGTGAGTGGGGCCCTGTCTCCTGGGCTCTAGACCTGGGGTCCCAGGCAGCTGAGATGAAGCCAACCCTCTTCTGGGGGCTTCTCCTGGTATCTGCCTCCTGCAGGAACCTGAGCCAATAAGCAGGCACAATATGCAGAATGGGAGAAGCTGCTATGGTCCACCCAGCAGGACTGAATCCCCTAATAGAGACCTGCTTCTGATCCCAAAACAGGCCCCTTACTAGAAAGCAACATGAATCATTGTGAATAAGTAGAGCCCTGTGTTCTTGCTAACTGTGCAGGGCTGTTTTCAATCTCAGAAGTGCTTCTTTGCTCTCCTACAACTCCTGAGGGCTGCAGCTTGTCTCCAAGTCAAGACTGCGTACATCCCGTTTCTTAAGAGAGGAGCAAAGGTTAGGGAGACATGGTGGGCAGATGGCTGCTGGAAGCTCTGCTTATCAGCAGATACATCTGTCAGATTTAATCTAAACCCCCTGGACTGAAAGGGGCTATGGCGTGAGATTAACCACAATTCACTCCAGATGCTCCTGTTTTATCTCCCTGGGGCGAAGGCTCTGGGTGTAAAACAGTTTCAGAGCGAAGGCGTTGGAGGCTATTGAGCTCAGCCAGGGACTTAAGCCTGACCCCCCTTCCTACAGCTTTATTTTTCTGGGACACGTAGCAGAGAACACAGTCGGGAAAAGAGAAAGAAATATTTGGACTTGAAAGACAAGAGGGACTAACAGCAACGAGACAAGAAATAATTAAAGGACTAAGAATTAAGAACTATAAAGAGTTAAAAGGAAAGAAATTATGGAATACAGTATAAATGCCCAGTTGGGTGGATTTTCAAACTGGGATTGAGATTGTTAAGGAGAGAAACGTTAAGAGTTTTTATAAAACCCTTTTGGAGTTTATTCCTTTGGATTTTTTTGTTTTATAAAACTCTACAGTGTGTGGGACAGAAGGAAGACTGTCTCGCTTTTTTGTCGTGCTGATAAAGTTTTTTTTTTTTTAGTTTATCAGTTTTGTTTACCATTTCTTCTGGGAAGTGAGAAGCTTGTTATGGTTATAATGCTTTGTTTAAGTTACCAACATTAATAATAGAAGATAACAAAATTAAAACAATAGGCTGTTTGCTGAGGTTTTTGCATTAAGGAATATACTGACATCTGGTGGTGAATTAAGACAACTTCTGGTGAAGTGTTACAGATCGGAGCACCTGTGGAAATTTAAGATAATTACCTGTGGATTGTGATAAACTGAGATTTTTAAAGGGATAATGGCCACCACTAGGAGACATAATATGTTGGAACAGATACATAAAGAGAAATCCCCACCAAGATCATCAGGGAAAGAGCTGAATCTGGAAGCTATTCAAGATTTACTAATGAAGATGGAAAATCGTTTGCAGAAAAAAATAGAAGGGATGGATGGGAAATTCGAAACATTGCATCAAGAAATGCAGGAGATGAAATTACAGATGCAAACAAACATGTCATATTCGGATACAATGTGGGAAGAAACAGACAAAGACAGAAGGGATAAATGACACAATAAAAGTTCATGAGACAAAACTGGAGGATTTGGAAGTCAGAGAGGATAGGAATCAAGATAGGTTGGCACTGATGGAACGGGCGCAAAAAGACAATATTTTAAGATTCAGAGCTATACCAGAACAGGAAGGAGAGGAGATAAGAGCCAGGATGAGAGAAATTTTGGCAATTTTTTTACCAAGTGATCCTAATGAGATGGAGTTGGAGATCGATTGAGTCTACAGAGTAAATACAAGGATTGCAAGGTTGAGGAAACTTCCAAGAGATATATTAGTGCATTTCACAAGAGAAAGGATAAGAGATATGGTTCTACAGCAACATGCAAAGATAAAGCTCACAGTAGAAGGAGTACAGATCATTGTGATAAAGGACGTTCCACTCAGAATTCTAAAGAAAAGGCATGAATGCGGCTTTCTGGTGGATGCTTTGAATTGGTTGGGGCGCCTTCCTTATGAGGAAAGGCTACAGCGTTTGGGCCTCTTCAGCCTAGAAAAGAGGCGGCTGAGGGGGGACATGATTGAGAATCCACAGTTATGCACGGGAAGGATAGAGTGGATAGAGAGATGCTCTTTACAGTCTCACATAACACCAGAACCAGGGGACATCCACTAAAATTGAGTGTTGGGAGAGTTAGGACAGACAAAAGAAAACATTTCTTTACTCAGCTTGTGGTTGGTCTGTGGAACTCCTTGCCGCAGGATGTGGTGACGGCATCTGGCCTGGATGACTTTAAAAGGGGATTGGTCAAGTTTCTGGAGGAAAAATCCATTACAGGTTACAAGCCATGATGTGTATGTGCAACCTCCTGATTTTAGCAATGGGCTATGTCAGAATGCCAGATGCAAGGGAGGGCACTGGGATGAGGTCTCTTGTTATCTGGTGTGCTCCCTGAGACATTTGGTGGGCCTCTGTGAGATACAGGAAGTTGGACTAGATGGGCCTATGGCCTGATACAAGAACATAAGAACAGCCCCACTGGATCAGGCCATAGGCCCATCTAGTCCAGCTTCCTGTATCTCACAGCGGCCCACCAAATGCCCCAGGGAGCACACCAGATAACAAGAGACCTCATCCTGATGCCCTCCCTTGCATCTGGCATTCTGACATAACCCATTTCTAAAATCGGGAGGTTGCGCATACACATCATGGCTGGTACCCCGTAATGGATTTTTCCTCCAGAAACTTGTCCAATCCCCTTTTAAAGGCGTCTAGGGTAGACGCCAGCACCACATCCTGTGGCAAGGAGTTCCACAGACCAACCACAGATGAGTGGGCTAGAGGCTTTTAGGGAACAAGAGGTTGGCCGTGGCACTTTCATCCCCTTCCCCTGGGTAAAGCGAGGAGTCCCACAATGGGGCTCCTTGATTCTATGGCAACTCAAAGGTTAGCATAGAATCAAGAGCCTCTGTGTTGGGCTACCAGAAGCCACAGCACCTGCATCATCACAGTGGAGGCTGAGCTCTCTCTGCCATTTCCTGCCCGTTCTTCTCTGGTTTGGGGCACTTTGGTCCCCTGGAGGCTTCTGTGGTGTTTCGGCATCTGAAAGATTCCTGCAGTAGACCTTGTCTTTTTCCAATCATGTGCCTGCCAGGGAACATGGGAGCTAAACAAGGGGTGGGTCCATGGGTGCAAGTGTTTCCGGCTGAGGCGGTGCAGCCCCCCAAGCTGTGCTGCCCCAAGGGTCACCAAGTTCCACTGCCTCTCCATCTGGAGGCCTTCTGAGGGCTGCACTCCAGAGGGCCTTAAAACATCACTTTCCGTTTCTTGGAAAACTGGAAGTGATATTTTCAGATCCTCAGAAGGCCTCCAGACGCAACCAGCATTTTTTAATCCTGACCCCAGGCAGAACAGGAGCCAGAATCGTCACTGCTTTCTACCTTTTCCTGTGGGGCTATTAATCCCCAAAAGCTTTGGCCATAGAGGTATGGAGTAGCAAACTCTGCTTTCTGCCTTGAAAGCTGATCATTGAAAGAAGGGATTCTTGAAGCATGGAGTACACTGGGCTATATTTTATTTTTTTCCTTTAAGACTCTGAATGTGGGCCTTACATGCTCTGCCTGGATTCTGAGCTGATTTGAACTGTCTTCTTAAATAAGGCATAATTGCCCAACTCAGGCTGCAATCCTATCCACATTTCCCTTAGAGTAAACCCCATTCAACAAAATAGGACATACTTCTCAGTAGACCTGGTTAGGATTGTGCCCTCATTGTCTTACATTGTCTAACAAGAACAGTAGTAGGAAGTACATACCTTATGTCAAAACTATCTTTGACAGCTGGTCCCGCCCCTTTTTACTGGAAATCCCGCCCCCTAAGGGGGTTCAAGTGACCCCTCAAACAACTCCCCCCACTGCCCCCCACCACTGGGGAGGGTTTTTGGGGCACCCCGACATTTGGTTTGGCGGGAAAAGGAGCCCGCCAATAAAGTGTGGGAAAGGGGTTCATGTGACCACTCAAACAACTCGCCCCGTTCCCCTCGACCGCTAGGGAAGGGTTTTGTAGCTCCCCGACATTTGGTTTGGCGGGAAAAGGAGCCCGCCAATAAAGTGTGGGAAAGGGGTTCATGTGACCACTCAAACAACTTGCCCCATCGTCGCCGACCAATAGGCGCAGGTTTCATAGCTCTCAGACCACCATGTGGAGCCAATGGGAAAAAAGGGGGAGTGGGAACAGGTCCGGACATGTCCTTGTATTTAAGGCACAGGTCCTTTGGGGGGGGGAGGGAGAAACCTGTTCAGCCTTTTGCTGTTGCTGCTGTTTCTGCCATGGCCTCCCCTCTGAAAAGCTCACCCACTTCGCCTTCTGAGACCGAGACTCCCCAGTTGGAGTGCGAATCCCCTGCCGGGGAGGAGAGTGAAAATCACACTATGGTGGTGGTCAAGATGGAGAGCCCCGAAGAAGAGAAGGAGAACGTGCCGCCTTCTGAGGGGGGGGAGACACCAGTCAGACCCGTGGATTCTCAAAACTACGTTCGCAAACTGCTCAAGATGGAGAGCTGCGATGAATCAGAGACCCCAGACAGGCCCACTGATTCTCAAAGCCTACCGCAGGCACCTATGAAGAAGAAGCAAAAATGTAGGCGTTATGAAGATGAAGAGGATGATGTGTTACCGTTTCCATCTTTGAACCTGGTTTACCAATTTGCAATGGAAGAGCCACCTGTACCTAGAGAAACTGAAGCAGAGGTAAATCACTTGCTTGAGTGCATACGTGAGTGTGTTGCCTGAAATGTAAAATCAAAAAATACTTATTTGTGTTTTTTTGTAGGCTATTCCAAAGAAGGATGTGAACCAAGACGCTTTCAAAACGCTACGGAACATTTTAGGGGTTCTCCCGCTGGACAGACAGAACAAAAATCTGACATCACAGACAAGGCAGAGAATCACAAAGAGTGTGCTGAGAGCAAGTTTGTTCACCATAGTGAAGTATTGTGTATCAAAATTTCTCGAAGTGTCCTGTGACGGATGTCAAACAAAGGCCCCAAACCAGGACGCCCATGTCTGCTTGGACTGGACTCAGGAGTTTATTCGAGACATGCTGCGCAGGGTTATGAAGAAATTGGACATTAGAAGTCTGTTGCACACGTGTATCTGTATTGCATTTTCATTAGGTTGTCTGGAGATGAAGCAGGAATTTCCTGAATACGTTATGTCTTTATTGGATCATGTATATAAATTTGAATCTGAACCCCATAAAATAGCTGCTAATCTGCTTCAGCCGCAAGATCGTGTTTTTCTTTTTTCTGTTGAAAGAGTGGTCAAAGCCAAATCTTTTTGGTTTTATCTGATGTAATATTATTGGAATAATAATGGAGTGGAATGGAATATTAATATATGGATCTTGCATGACTAGGGAAAAAAAGTAGAGAGAGAGAATGCTTATTTTAAAAAAAATGTGCATGTTTAGGAATAAATTGCAGATCTTGCATGACTAGGGAAAAAAAGTAGAGAGAGAGAATGCTTATTTTAAAAAAAAATGTGCATGTTTAGGAATAAATTGCAGATCTTGCATGACTAGGGAAATGATGCTTTCAATGGAATTTTAGAAGTAGAGAGAAGACAAGTGAGAGAGGGGATTGCTTATTGTTCTATGTATGGAAATAAAAAATCAAATTTTTTTACAAGGTCTTGTGTGTTTGTTGCTTACAAGGGGGGGTTTATTTCAATTGAATTTTAGAAGACATGGGCTTGGGGGGCATGGGAGAATAGAACCTGCTCACATAGGGGTTACACTAAAAAAAAAGGACTGAAAATCAGAAGCTGATCAGACACATTTTTATATGGGAAAACAATTTCAGCTATTTTATATTCCATGAGACTGGGAATCAGAATCTGTGTCTGGTTTTTTACACGTGCAAAAACCAGATACAGGTCAATGGGTTAATCCTGAATGATTGCATTCCATTAACTTCGAAATATATCAATTTTTTGACCTGTGTCTGGTTTTTTACACGTGCAAAAACCAGATACAGGTCAATGGGTTAATCCTGAATGATTGCATTCCATTAACTTCGAAATATATCAATTTTTTGACCTGTGTGGTTTTTTACACGTGCAAAAACCAGATACAGGTCAATGGGTTAATCCTGAATGATTGCATTCCAATAACTTGGAAATTTTTTGACATGTGAAACAGAATTTGGGGTCTGTTTTTTACGTGACTTCTTTTAAGATTTATGGTGTGAAAATAAAAACATACTAACTTACCATCATTTTTTGTTTATTGTATGGGCCTGGGAAGAAAAAACTAATTGGAATGTCCAGATGTGAGGGTACAGAGATTTTTCCTATAAAAGGGGACACCTTATTGTGTGTGTCAGTAGATCTTCCAAAAATAGAAGGCTGCACTTCATTTGGTAAGCATATTGCTCTCCTTGCCTTGGAATTTGTATGTGAACCTGATAGAATTAAATATTGCTTCTCTCTATCTATCTGTATGTCTTTTATGTCAGAATCTGTATGTCAGACTGCAAGTGCTCTGGGGCATTCTTGGTCTGAGAAAATCTTACATCTGTATTGCTGGCTGCATAATTTTGTATGAATGTACTATGCCAACCAACATGTCTGTGTGAAACTTGCCTCTGTGTGTGTGTGTGTGTGTGTGTGTGTGTGTGTGTGTGTGTGTGTGTGTGTGTGTGTGTGTGGAGGGGTGGGCAGGTGGGTGGTGTGGGGCTGTCAGCAGGGGCCTCTCTTATTCAATGTGGGCCTGTGTGCCTTTACACTTTACAAGTGGTCAGTGCAAATTGTTTGAAATCTTGATTTTTTGGGAGGGAGGGGGTGGAATGTTTTGAGCATTTTCCAACACTGCAAGGGTCTGTGTGAATCTGATAGAATTAAATATTGCTTCTCTCTATCTATCTGTATGTCTTTTATGTCAGAATCTGTATGTCAGACTGCAAGTGCTCTGGGGCATTCTTGGTCTGAGAAAATCTTACATCTGTATTGCTGGCTGCATAATTTTGTATGAATGTACTATGCCAACCAACATGTCTGTGTGAAACTTGCCTCTGTGTGTGTGTGTGTGTGTGTGTGTGTGTGTGTGTGTGTGTGTGTGTGTGTGTGTGTGTGGAGGGGTGGGCGGGTGGGTGGTGTGGGGCTGTCAGCAGGGGCCTCTCTTATTCAATGTGGGCCTGTGGGCCTTTACACTTTACAAGTGGTCAGTGCAAATTGTTTGAAATCTTGATTTTTTGGGAGGGAGGGGGTGGAATGTTTTGAGCATTTTCCAACACTGCAAGGGTCTGTGTGAATCTGATAGAATTAAATATTGCTTCTCTCTATCTATCTGTATGTCTTTTATGTCAGAATCTGTATGTCAGACTGCAAGTGCTCTGGGGCATTCTTGGTCTGAGAAAATCTTACATCTGTATTGCTGGCTGCATAATTTTGTATGAATGTACTATGCCAACCAACATGTCTGTGTGAAACTTGCCTCTGTGTGTGTGTGTGTGTGTGTGTGTGTGTGTGTGTGTGTGTGTGGAGGGGTGGGCGGGTGGGTGGTGTGGGGCTGTCAGCAGGGGCCTCTCTTATTCAATGTGGGCCTGTGGGCCTTTACACTTTACAAGTGGTCAGTGCAAATTGTTTGAAATCTTGATTTTTTGGGAGGGAGGGGGTGGAATGTTTTGAGCATTTTCCAACACTGCAAGGGTCTGTGTGAATCTGATAGAATTAAATATTGCTTCTCTCTATCTATCTGTATGTCTTTTATGTCAGAATCTGTATGTCAGACTGCAAGTGCTCTGGGGCATTCATGGTCTGAGAAAATCTTACATCTGTATTGCTGGCTGCATAATTTTGTATGAATGTACTATGCCAACCAACATGTCTGTGTGAAACTTGCCTCTGTGTGTGTGTGTGTGTGTGTGTGTGTGTGTGTGTGTGTGTGTGTGTGTGTGTGTGTGTGTGGAGGGGTGGGCAGGTGGGTGGTGTGGGGCTGTCAGCAGGGGCCTCTCTTATTCAATGTGGGCCTGTGTGCCTTTACACTTTACAAGTGGTCAGTGCAAATTGTTTGAAATCTTGATTTTTGGGAGGGAGGGGGTGGAATGTTTTGAGCATTTTCCAACACTGCAAGGGCCTGTGTGAATCTGTTAGAATTAAATATTGCTTCTCTCTATCAGAATCTGTATGTCAGACTGTTTTTATTCAAGGTTTGTATTTTTCACTCTGTATGTGCTCAGGGGCTAATATTGACAGGAGTTAAAAAATCCTAGCTGTCTCTCTCTCTTTCAGGTGTTGAATTTTGTGTGAGGTGCATGACTTTTGCTTTTTCCCATGGAATTTGACTGCCCCCTTGTGTCAATTTGATGAAGGGTCTGTCTTGAATTTTGGCCATAGGGCAAAAAATGTTGTCTTTTTTTTCCAGGTGTACAGTGCAAAAAAAAAATTGTTTGATTGGTGGAATGTCAGAGGAAGATGAACCAAATATTTCACAGGAATCTGATGGTGAGAATCATCTTAAATAATAGTATTCTATTATTTTTAAAACTACAAGAAACATTTATATGTCTTCTTCTGTTTCAAATTTAGTGCTGTTTCTGGGGGCACTGCAGGAATCAACTGCTAAACCAGGTATTTGTTCAGTCTCCATTTTTATTTTTTTATTTCCTCTGAATATTGAGCAATTCAAAATGGTTCTTTTTTTTCAGATCCCCCTAGCCAGTCAGGTGACAATTCAGACTGTATGAAAAAGACTTTCATATTTCGAAAAGGTAAAACTGTGCATATTTTTTAATTAAGTTTCTTTTTAAAATAAGTAAAGTGATCCTACTCATTTTTATTTTTTTAAAAAAAACAAAAAACTGTAGGACTTCCTTCAAGTACCAGATTAACCCCCCCACCCAGTTCTGATGGGTTATACTCAGCTTCCAGTTCTGGTATGTGTTACCTCATATTTTATTTAAAAATCATGAAAGTGGATATCCTATATATAATCATAATTATTTTTTCTGTTTTATTTCTTTGTTTTGAAGGAGAATCATCCCCCGCCCTTTTCAAAAGAGGTAAAAATTCTGCTATTGCTCCCCTTTTTTATTGCCCATTTATAAATATTTAATATAAAATTAAATTTCTGATCATTTCAGCTAAAGGAATTATTGATTCAGCTCTCACAGCCAGATGTGGTGGTGGTGGTGGTTCGGGCGTTTTTAAAAGAGGTATTTTTTATGATTAATAACAAGGAAAATCTTTTTTTATTATTTATTATTTATTATTTATTATATGCCGATATATTTTTTTTCCTTTTATCCTTTTAGTTGCTAGAGGGTCACCAAAATCCAGCACAGGGGGAGGTAATCCTAGGCCTTTTTTAGTTGCTAGAGGGTCACCAAAATCCAGCACAGGGGGAGGTAATCCTAGGCCTTTTTTTTAAAAAAAAATTTTGGTTTTTCCACATTCAGGAAATACTGTGTCTGTGCAAAGTCAAGCAGGTGTTAGTGGACCCCAAGGAAAATCTCCATTGAGTCCAAAGCCTGGCACGTCCAAACCACATGCTCTGGACAGTCACAAAAAAAGTAACTACCTGTATAAATTACATAATAGGAATATTTTTGATGGAAAATCCTATGTCACTATTTTCTAGCGCTTTTAAATTTTGGTTTGTCTACATTCAGGAAATCCAAGGCCAATGCCTCCACCACCTGGTAATGTGGTCCAAAGAAACATTCCCATGTCACCAAGACCTAGTACCTCAACAGCGGGGAATCAGAAAGGTATCAGCTGTTCCATTTCCACCCTATATAAACTAAAAAATAAAATTAATATTGGGTTGGGGTGTGGTAATCTGATGCCTCTTTTTTCCTAGGAATGTCAGATTTTTAAAAGAAAATGATTTTAAAATATAGTTTTTCTACATTCAGGAAATACTGTGCCTGTGCAAAATATTCTTCAAATAAAAGCTGATGGAGGGCCCTCCACTTCTAATGCAGCATCTATTCCCAACCAGAAAGGTAACCACTTGTATAAATTTATCCACTAAATTTGCCAAAAATTATTTCTTTACTCCTTGGGACTGGATGCCTTTAAGAGGGGAAAAAATCACTGGGGGTTACAAGCCAGGATTTTAGAAGTGGACTATGCAAGGGAGTCTCTTTTTTTTACCTAGTGTGAGATACAGGGTGTAGGACTAGGTGGGGGCCTATGGTCTGTTCTTATGATAATAAATTGCCTATTTCAGTTATGTAGTCTCCCCATTCAGTAAAAGAAAATTATGCCTTTTCCTTCTAGGAACTGTCACACCTACAGGGAGACCATCCCTTGACCGGAAACGTCCTCCTGCTGCTGCCTTGTCTGAAAGTGAATCTGAAGATTTTGCTCCGAAGAAAAAACAGAAGAAAACCAGAAACCTTGACCCAGATGAATGTTTTGAATTGGGGGGGTTATTGAATCAGTGTATGAATTCTGTTATTGAGAAGGAGAGAAAACTCTCAGCTCAGCTTAGCTACTGGAACTCAGAGCTAAAAAAGCACTGGTGTTCGTTGTTTCAGGGCAAGGGGCTTGACAAACAGATGCTTGTTTCTTTTCAAGAAAATATTAAAAACTTCCAAATCTATCCTGAGAGTCTGCAGGGGGACCTGAGCCAGACACCACACAGCTCTCCACTTGATGCAGGGGTGAATCAGTTTGGGGCAGGCTTCCCACAGGACTCCTCTGATTCAGAGGATGATGATGATATAGGACTTTCTCCCATCCCCCAGGGGTCACCTGTTCCTGCACCAAATGTTGGTGTTGATATGGTTGAAGACCATTCTGATAGTGGGTATTCCTCCAATCAAACCCGTGTGTCCGATAGCGGTTATTCCACCATGAACACTACAGGGGGGGAGGAGGAGGAGGAACCTGAACCAAGAGTCTACCTTGAAAGGGAGGGTCGCTGGGAATGGCATGCTCAGAGACTACCTGTCTCCCGATACACTTTTTCCTTCCGTTTTGTAAACCTGGAGCGTTTAAGTAACCCCCTGTTGGTTGAACACGCCATAATCAGTAACATTCAGGACTTATTGGGAGAATTACGTAGCGAAATACATCCTTCGGATTTAGTACAACTGCGTCTTGAAGGAGAAGGGTTAAATAACCCCCTCTTCTCCTTGAGGAGACACATCAATGCTCTGGACGCCGCATCATTTTTTGCTAACATAGGGAATCTCATTCAGAGCAATGCAGAAGTTCATCTCCATGGTCTGCTGCGTCTCATTGTTTCTGTTATCAGAAACAGGGGTGGAAGGGGTCGAAGACTGTTAAGCACTGTCCTTTATAGCAAGATCATAGAAAAGAAAAGACAACACCTTGTTGACCTGAATAATGAGGACAGCAACCTTTGCTTTGGGGGGAGTCTCTTAGCAATCATAAATGGCCAAGGGTATACTGATTTTCATTTATTACAGATGGCAAGACAGCTGTATGCAGCAGTTGGGATTGCCCCTGATAAAAAAATACTACTATCAGACCTGAGGAGATTTGAAAGGTATTTACAAGTGAATATAGGGGTTGTCCTATATGGTGATAAAGGCTGGGAAATTTTCAGATCGGGCCCACTTATACATGATAAGTCCTACTTTCTACTGCTACACGATGAACATTATTATGGTATTCTAAACATGAAAGGATTCTTTGGTTCTAGAAATTACTGCTCCATCTGTGGAACTCCTTATGCTCATACACACACTTGTAGGTTTCGCTGTCGTTTTTGTTTACGGAGGCAGTGTACCAGGGAGGTGGAGGTGCAGTGTGAAAGCTGCAGACTGATATGCCCTTCTCGGACCTGTTTAAATATCCATAAAAAGTTAGCAGCCAAAAAAGAGATTGACTGCTTCTCTAAATGGCTGTGTGAAGAATGTGGGGGTTATGTCGCTAAAAGACACAAATGCAAGCCACGAAAGTGCTTGGAGTGTCTCAGTATTCCTTTACCTGGCCATCTCTGTTACATTCCCCCTCTTAGGGAACCTGAACTTTCAGACAAGTATATCTTTTTTGACTTTGAGTGTACTCAGGAGACAGGAATTCACCTTCCCAATTATATATACGCGATGGGGACAAAGGAAGGGAAAACTTGGGAGTTTAAGGGCGAAGGCTGTCTTTCAGACTTCATTTCAACTTTTATCTCCCCAAAGTTCAAAGGATTCACCTTTTTGGCACACAATGCAAAGGGGTATGATAGCTACTTTATCTTAAACCAGCTGGTGAAGGAAAGGATGGATGTGAAACTTATTGTACAGGGAGGTAAACTTATGTGCGTGACGGTTAAAAAATTGAGAATAAAATTTATCGACAGCTTAAACTTCCTCCCCATGAAGCTTGGGAAACTTCCCAAGGCTTTGGGGTTTGAGGGCTGTAAAGGATATTTTCCCCACTTTTTTAACACTGCTGAAAACTGGGATTACCAAGGCCCTCTCCCCCACCCGAAATTTTACGGGTATGATACCATGATGCCTGATGAGAAAAAAGATTTTCTCACGTGGTATGAGGAAAATAAGACCAGCATTTTTAATCTCCAGAAAGAGCTAGCGCATTACTGCCAACAGGATGTAAAAATATTGAGGAAGGCCTGTATGTTGTTCAGGGATGAAATCCTGCAGATGACTAAATCGGAAGGGAGGGACGGGCTGGATCCGTTTCAATACTTAACCATAGCTAGCGTCGCAATGGCCATGTTTAGATACATGTTTTTAGAAAGCAATGCCATTGCTATTCTACCATGGGACAACTACGACTTGATAAAAAAGCGATTTTCCTCTGCGGCTATACAATGGCTGATGTATCTGGAGCATAAAAAATCCATCGAGATCAGACACGCTCTGAAAGGGGGAGAATTTCAAGCAGGAGAATATTATCTGGATGGCTACGCAGTGATTGGGGGCAAACCGATAGCTTTTGAATTTTACGGGTGTTTTTATCACGGCTGTCCCATTTGTTACAAGGATACGGAAATAAACCCCCTCAGGAACACAACCTACCGTATGCTTTATTATGAGACCAAGCGTAGGGAGTATGAGATCAAAGATATGGGGTTTGAGATCATTACCATTTGGGAACACGAATGGAGGGCAATGTTAGCCGGCGATGCAGCGCTTAAAGCGTTTCTATCTGAAATAAACCCTCCGCAACCTCTGCAACCTAGAGATGCGCTGTTTGGTGGGAGAACAAATGCCATTACCCTCTATTACAAGCCCAAAGAGGGGGAGGAAATATGTTATTATGACTTCACGAGCCTGTACCCTTATGTAAACAAAACAAAGAAATATCCTTTGGGGCATCCTGAAATTATCACCAAGAACTTTAAGCCCCTGTCTTGCTATTTTGGTGTCGTGAAAATGAAAGTGCTCCCCCCGAGAGGACTCTTTTTCCCTGTATTACCGGTTAGGCTGAGGGGGAAGCTCATGTTCCCTTTGTGCCAGAAATGTGCGGAAACGAGCCAGCAGGAACCCTGCCGTCACTCTGATGAGGAACGCGCCATCATAGGCACATGGTGCACTTTTGAGGTGATGAAAGCCCTGGAAAAGGGGTACAGGGTCTTGGCAATTTCAGAGATATGGGATTTTCCTGGCGAATCTGACGAGTTGTTTTCTGGTTACATTAAAATGCATCTACGTCAGAAACAAGAAGCCACGGGCTATCCCTCGTGGTGCACGGATGAGGCGAAAAAGAAACAATATATCTCTGATTATCGTGAAAAAGAGGGCATTGAATTACGCCCCCAAAAGATCGCGGTGAACCCCGCAAAGCGCCAGATAGCAAAGTTGTTTTTAAATTCTTTGTGGGGAAAATTTGCTCAGCGCTCTAACTTGCTGAACAGCACCATCGTGAGGGACCCTACTCAGCTTCTGGAGTATGCCTTTTCACCTGCCTATGAGATTTCAGGGTTTGAAATTCTTGACGACGAGGCAATCACTGTGTCTTGGAGAAATTCATCAGACAGGTACACACGGTCCGGTAGAACAAATGTACTAATAGGGGCTTTTACAACCGCATACGCGCGATTAGAACTTTACAACTTGCTGGATCAGTTGGGTGACAGGTGCTTGTACCATGACACAGATTCTGTGATCTTTGTACATCGTGAGGGGGACTGGCGTCCCCCCCTAGGAGACTACTTAGGGGATCTGACAAATGAGATTCCCCCAAATGAACGCATCACAGAGTTTGTGTCAGCTGGTCCAAAGACCTACGGCCTGAGACTGTCCTCCGCGAGGTCTTACATGAGAGTGAAGGGCATTACGCTCCACGCTCAGAATTCTGAAAGGGTCCATTTCAATAGTCTGAAACAGATGGTTCTGGACTATGGAACGGGACCTAAAGAAATTGTTCTGCAGCAGAGGGGCATTCTGAGAAATAAAAAGATGTGGCGTATCGAAACAGGCGGTCTGAAAAAGACACTAAGGGTCGTATATGATAAGAGGGTCCTTCTGAAAGACTTCAGAACTCTCCCTTACGGATATTAAGATGGATGTGCGGTGGAAACACCCTTTTTCGGCCATTTTAGCAGGGCCTAGCAACTGCGGGAAAACGTATTTTATAAAAAACATGTTGGATCACGCGCGTACTGTGCTCTCTGTTGTTCCTGAAAATATTGTATGGTGTTATGCATGCTGGCAGCCTATGTATAAGGAGCTCCTTCAGAAGTACCCCCACATATGTTTTATAGAGGGGCTCCCTGTGACGTTTAATGATGATGAAATACTACCCCCAAATAAAGTGAATCTTGTTATCGTGGATGACCTCATGGCCTCTGCTTCTTCCAGCACTGAGATAGCTGATGTTTTTACCAAGTATGTACATCACCGTAATTTAAGTATATTTTTCATCACCCAGAACATTTTCTTTCAGGGAAAATCCAATCGCACCATTACCTTAAACGCAAAATACATGGTGCTCTTCAAAAACCCCAGGGACAAACTACAGATCGTTACACTGGCACGCCAGATGTACCCTGGAAACGTTCAGTTCTTTCTAGAGAGTTTTCAGGATGCTACCGCAAAACCTTATGGGTATCTGATGGTAGACTTAAACGCTTCCACGCCTGAGTCTTACAGATTGAGGACGGGGCTTTTCCCACCAGACTGGCCGGCCGTCTACACTATGAAAAAAAAGAAACTTGGAGCCCTTTACAAAAGCAAATGAGTTAACCCTTAGGGCGTTCAAATGTAAGTGCGTCCTCCTCACGGCAACATGTCTATCTGCGTGAGAAGAAATCTACCCCTTTTACAGCTGCTTATCAAGGCCCCCCCGCGACAGAGAAAAGCCATTCTGTGCGCGGCTCCTCACGATCTCGTCTCGGCTATCTCAGAAATTGCACTCAACACTTTAAAAGGTAACATTCCCTTATCTGGCAGTCAGATTTCTCAACTGAGAAAAAACCGCTCACTCATCAGAAAACTGAGTAATAAACGGCTATCATTAAGAAAAAAGAAGCAGCTGGTAAATCAATCTGGAGGGTTTCTAGCTCCTTTGTTAAGCATAGCTCTCCCCCTAGTCGCAGAGCTTTTACGTAACCGTTGATGGAACACGCTGAAAAAATGTTCCTTGTACCTAGCCACCAGTTAGAGCAACTGAAAAATCCTTCCTCAGGAGAAGAAAACATAAGAACTACAGCCCTCAGTTCCTTAGATGCTGACATGCGAAATGTTTTACAGAGAAGGGACTTAACGGAATATGAAAAGGCAAAACAATATTCCGCTCTGCTTCAAAAATATCTAACTCATGTGAAACAGGGGGAATCTGAAAAAGGACATCTGACCTTGTCGTTACCAGCAGCAATGGCTGCAGATCCGGCTGAGACAACAACCAAAACACATGTCTCTCCAGCTCCAGACAGGGTATATCATGAAGTCTTGGACAGTTTATCTGTCAGATATAAAAACCCTGCGAAGATAGTACTAAACAAAATGCTGCAAAACAAGTCTGTTTCTTCGTGGAATGAAAAGGGGGCTTTTGTTTACAAAGGGGAAACTATCCCTGGCTCCAACATGCTGGACTTGGTGAAAGGAATCACACAAATCCACGCACTGCCAGCTGTGCGCACCCCTAAGGGATGGGATGTCTTTCTGAAGGCAATGGCTGAACTAAATATCCCATCCACGGTTGTCGGCAACCCGGGAAACAGGACCTCTTTGGACCACTTGAAAAACCCCAGCCCCATGACGGAAATAAAACATACCCCCAAGTCTTCCAGAAGATCTTCTAAAAAGCAGAGACAATCTAGTTCTGTACCATGGCTGACCTTATAAAAAAATAAAAGCACTTTTTTAAAAAAAATACGCTGCTTCGACTTTTTTTTTCTTTTAAACCCCCCCCTCAGAGAGGGGTATCTTTTTTATTGAAAACCATGCCCATGAAATTTACTACATGACACACAAGCTTGGGACTGATAAAAAAACCGGGGGGCTAGTCGCGACATGTTCTGCTTCTTTTTTACAAATAGCAGTACCATGCGGTCGTTCCTTAGCAAATCATCGGAATAGAGTTCTTGAATCTGGTTGAAAGTTAGCCCCTTACACCGCTGACGCAGAAAAAACACACAGTGGTAACCACAGGTTGCAGAGTCCGGGTATTGTACTTGCTTTGCTTGATATGTCGTTACAGGGGCACATGTTCTTAAAAAATCCATGATTGCCTCGGGGAATCGGGGATGGTCTGGCGGATGTCCGTAGGAGTCAAAAAACTCTACCCGGTTTTCTTCTGACAGGTACAAAGCTAACCAGTGCTCTCCCGGTCGATCATGAGGGTCCGTGTTGACCACCAGCCCTGCAGGTCTCTGTAGCTGGTTCGCTTTAGGAAGCCGGTCACAAGGAAACACTCCCTTGAATACCTTACGGGTGGCTGGGTCAGTGGACAGCAGCCGCGTTAACTGTAGAGTGTCCATGTCACATATAATCAAACAGAACATTCCTCTGGTTATTTATTTCAATTATGTTGTCAAAAACCCCGTAGACGATCATGTTAACGGTCTGTGGGAGGGGCCTGGCAAACCGAACTTCTGCCCTAAGGTTCCCCGTGTTGATCAAGGAATAGTGCTCGCCGCATTCCTGGTCAGGGGACAGGTCGAAGGCAAAGAGCGTGTACCCCCTCGCATAGTCTTCTCTGTTGACTATCAGCCCCTTGTCTTTCATGTGCTTACCAGAGGCGTGTACCAGGCTCATGTACTCCCTCACACAGCTTCCTTCTTGAAAGTCTGGCTGAAACGGCTTTGCTGGGATTTGGTACCCCGACAGGTAAATAGCAAAAAAATTGATGTCATAATGCTTAAAGTTAAACGGGTTTTTGCTGAAGGTTCCGCTGAAAGCATCGTTGTCCACCAGGCCAATCACGACCATCTTTGGCAATTGTCCCAGAAACAGATTCTCCTGGTTACTAACGCGACTCCCCACCGGGAGACTAAACACTTTCATACTGACACGGTCCACGGGGTACTTGGCGGTGGCTGTAAGCAAAGCTTCAGCATGCCCCAGCCGTACCCCCGGGGCAACTCTCACCTTCTTTACAAACAGTGACGCCGTCAAAAGCTTCAGCCGGTATTTGACATTTGCGTCATCAGTCATCATACAGAATCTGTCTTTGCTCCGTGTGAGTTTAATTTTCACATCCACCCCGTTTAACAACAGTTTTTCTTGAAAAAAGAGGTCCGCATGGAGATGACCCATGAGTTCTATTTTTCTGCTTTCAGCAGTCAGTCCAGCTCTTTTAATAAACCCTTGGTTTTGCCCATCCATGTCCGCTGAGTCGTGTTCACCAGGTGTGTCTTTGTAAAACATTCCTGCAGAGAACTGACTGGAAAGTGCATCTTCGCTGTAGTTTAGCACAGACTCGATGAAAGCCCTATAGGGATAGCAGTTGTTGCTTTGACTAATGAGTCTGTCTCCCAGGGTTACGTCCAGCTGACTAAAAATGGAAGCGATAGGGTAGTTCACCAACGCCACTTCTGCCTGTCGATCAATGTTACCCCCATCTTCTTTTACAATTTTACACCTCAAGTAAAGTAGAGTGTTGTTTAAATCCAAATAATCCTCCCCATTTCCCGCGATGAAAAACTCCAATGATGAAGACTCCGTCACAGCCGTCAACGGAGGCACCTCCACATAAACGCTTCCTTCAATGCTGGTCTGCGTAGGGGGTATTTGAAACAGGTCTAGTTCGGATTTTGTACACTCTTCTGAGCATCCGTGAATAAAAGCCATGGCTGTTTTTTTTAAAATATGTCTCTAGAGAGGACTCTCTTTCTGCACCTCGGCTTCCGAGCTTTTCTCTTCTGTGTAGTCCTTCGACTTTTAGCCCTTCTTTTAAAGGGACGGGGTGGTCCTGTCAGCAGCGTTCGTGATGCTTTTCGTTTAACCGCTTTCCTTCTTTTCACGTACATCAGACCTGACCCCTTCTGTGGTATAACTTTATTCAATACGGCCTGAGAAACGTTTCCAACCACGTCCCGGGTAATATTGCGGGCAGCTAATTTAATGTGCGGTTTAATAATCTCTAACCCCCTCCTCAAAAGGGGAACCGCCTTTCGAAAAAGACTTCGGAATATGCCTCCGACCCCCGCTCCATACATAACAGGCGCTCCATGAAATCCTTGAAGTCCGTGCCCAGCCTGCACTCTGTAGTAGTTGGTAAAAAGGGCTGGGTCCCCATAGCGTTTTAGAAGGACCATGTTTTTTTTAAAATATCCTGTTTTTCCTGGGACGGAAGTGTAGCTTCACAACCACTTTGCCGAAACGAAATGACACGTTTTTGTTCTGGTCTGTCTTTATCTCCACGGTGATGCTGTCTATATGGTCTCTGCATACGCCGACATAGTGCGGTCTATCATAAGTCACCGTAACTCGTTCACCGTTCTCACCGCGAATAGGAACACATCGCAACAAAGGCACATAAAAGTCCCCCACGACCTGGTGTTCTATAATGTCTGTGTAAACATACAGGGTGCTAAACCCCCCTGTAATATCCGCAGTGAAGGTTGATTTTCTGGTGGTTAAACTCGTGTCCAGCCCTAATATATGAGACAGTTCCGCTTCTGCTTCAATTTTGTGAAGTGACGGGGCAATAAGATAGACCTTCCTATCCACAGAATCATAGGTCAGAGATGTATCAGGTGGTGGATTTATATGACTCTTTATTACCTTGTTCATATTATCCAGTATGTCAGGTACTGAAGCGTAATATCCCCTCCGTAGAGTGAATAGCCAATCTGTCCTGCCATCGTCAATTTGAAACTTTCTATCGTCTGTGAGTGTGTCCCAGGTGTGAGGGTATTGTATCTCTGCTAACCCCACTTCCCACTCCCCCGGCAGATCCAAGGAGCGCGCCAGCCGGATCGTGAAGGCAGCACTGGTGTTCTGATCAAATATTTTATTGCATGCGTTGCTAGGAAGGGTGATGTAAAAATCGTTTTCCGCCATTTTCCCCCTTCTCTACTTAGCTGCACACAGTTCAGAGTCTGCGACCCAACTATTAAATTTGTCAGGCCACCCTAACCATTTCACCAAGTGTTGCTTTTTCTTACCCCTTCCCCTTGTAGCTAGAACTTTTTCAACCCTGTAAATCCTATCCTCTCTGGCCCTCACTCTCTGTAATTCTTCAGGATAGAAAGTCCCCGCAATGCTCTCCCCCTCGTAATCTTTTAAGCTGTACACAGGTCTTCTCCCCTTGCTGCTGGCTTGGTTGACTATGAAAATTTCAGTGGTAAAGCTTTGTTCATAACCTTTTTCAAATACCCCCTTGAGCTTTGAGATCCTCACATGATCTCCTTTTCTGAACACAGAAACCTCTTTTCCCCCTCTAACCCAGTCTCCGTACACTGTTTTCCAGACAGCCCCTGCATTGGAGTGGCTCACATCCACAGGTCGAACCCTGATCGTTCTATGCACTGTGTGGTTATAACTGCTTATAAGTTGCGGTAGCACTTCCTTGTATCTAAAAGTGTTGTTAGCTGTGAAAAATCTCCACATTCTCGATTTTAGCGTTTTATTAAAACGTTCCACGATCGCAGCTTTGACCTCATTCCCTGTAACAAAGTGATGTACGCCGTGTTTTTTTAATAGTTCTCTCACAGTACGGTTTAGAAATTCTTTACCAGAATCAGTCTGCAATTTGCGAGGTATTCTCCCCTGCTTAAAGATGTGTTGAAAAGCGGTTGCCACCTGCCTGCCTGATTTGTCTTTCAAGCTTCTGGCCCATGCGTATTTGGAAAGTATATCCACCACTGTTAAAATGTACTTGTGTCCCGCGTTGTACTTAGAAAACTGTTGCATATCCACTAAATCAGCCTGCCACTGCGCATCCATTCCTGAAACAACCGTTTTGTTTCTCTTAAATCGTACTCGGTGCTGTTTGTGCAGTGTGTAAGCATCTTGCTCTGCAAGCCAGTCCTGAACATGTTTTTGAGTCAGAGATTTACTTTGCTTTTTGGCCTCTCGAAAGAGCGTGTTTACCCCTCCAAAGCTCCCGACTGCCCCAGGTGTATAATATATATTTTTTAAAATTTCCTCATGCTTTTCCATGGCTCCAGTTAGCACAAAAACGCGCACAATCAGATAACGTAATTCTGTTTTATTTTCTTCTTCACAGTTATTTTCATTCCTCCTCCGGGTTTTTAGGGAGGCACGAACAGCCTAACGGCTCACTGAGAGTCATGCGCCCAAAATCCTCTTCAATTTCCTAGACAAGACAAACAAAATCATGTCTCACACATTTTTTTCCCCCCCCTCAGTGATCAAGGTGTCTAGTTATATTTCAGACCCCCCCCCCCCGTAAAATTTTACATACAGACATGCACGGACACCATTGCGGTGTCTTCTTCGGGACTTTCCAGATATCTTCACTGGTATCCCCATCAGCCGACCAATCTAGTGGCGCAACATCTAGTTCCCGCATCTGATTTTTTTTAAAAAAAGAAAAATGCAAAATATTACCACTCCACCCCATGTACCCGATATCGAAAACCCCTCCCCCCAAAAAACAGCACTTTTTATTTTTTTTTTTTGCTTACCGTGGACTGTGTCCAATAGGGTGCTGAATCCACTTCACTTTCCTGGCTGTCAGGCAGAGAACTACCCCTGTATAAAACCCCCTCTGGAGGTCCAATACAGGGCTCTGGTTCTTCACTCTCCAAGGGGGCCTTTCCAATTAAATCATCCATGTGTGTACCCCATTCAAGTGAATTACTACGCGGATCCACAGCATTATAAAAATTGATAGTTGTACCCAAGCACTGCCCGTCTATAGTCTCCATTTTTATTTTTTTATTTTTTTTACACTCGGGCCAGGGCCTTAAATACAGGGGCATGCCAGGGCATGCCCAGACATGTTCCTGAAACCCTATTCCTATTGGTTCATTCCACCCTCCTCCCCCTCAAAAAACATACATTGTGGGTCTTCCATTTTATTTTATTTTTTAAAAATCATACAAAGGTTTTCTTGCATCTCCTTCACTTGTCATGAACACTTAGACAGCAGTGCCCTCTTGCAAGAAACTTTTGATACTTTTTTTTAGAAACCACAATATAAACATAGTCAAGGTAAGTGTAATCCTCCCCATTCACCAATGTATTAAGCCAAGACAACGGGTCAGGAAAGATATTCATGCTAGCAAACAGGCTTAAAATATAATCAACGGTTGTGGCAGTAAGATGCAAAAACCGAAAACTGTAAGCTATATTAATCACAGTGTTCAGAATTTCCTTCAGGTAGATTCTTTGACACACAACTTCAAAGAATCCTATTCTATCAAAATTACTCCATTGTCTGCAACGGTGGGCTTCCTCTTTCTTGGATTTAATTTTACATCCTATGCAGCAGTCAAGTAAATACCCCTTATAGCAATGCTTAAGAATCACATACAATGCGGCTCTGATCAATGATTTCATAGCGCCTGAGCGGCAATTAGGGGTGAAATGCTCCACCCGGGTCTTCTGAAGGCCTAAAATTTCACGGAAACTTGTACAGTCATTTTCTTCTTGATTTCGTGGATCCTTCCAGGTATTTGGAGATCCGGGACATTCTTTCTCCTTTTTTTAAAAAAAAACAAAAAAACAATCTTAATTTCTAGTCCATTAATACAGATGCAATGACGATCAACCATAAATATAAAAATGTTACCTGCGCAATCTTAATTGCTGCAGCCTTAGGATACTCGGACACCGAGTGGTAAAACACAAACCCGCAGTCACAGCCAATTGGTGGAAAACGCACAGTCTCTTCATCCCAAGCCAACTTAAAAAGAAGCTCCATAGGTATCGGCCTACGAAATTCACCATTGACATCGATTTCACAGCAGCGGCTTTTCTTCCTCGGAGGAGAATCCATCAATCGCTCAGAGCCGGAAGCCCGGTAGGGAAGATTCTCAAACACTGATCTAGCCGCTCTAGTGTTAGGCGATTCAGGGATGTCCAGGGTCTCCCAGGGCGGCACGTTCTCCTTCTCTTCTTCGGGGCTCTCCATCTTGACCACCACCATAGTGTGATTTTCACTCTCCTCCCCGGCAGGGGATTCGCACTCCAACTGGGGAGTCTCGGTCTCAGAAGGCGAAGCGGGTGAGCTTTTCAGAGGGGAGGCCATGGCAGAAACAGCAGCAACAGCAAAAGGCTGAACAGGTTTCTCCCTCCCCCCCCCCAAAGGACCTGTGCCTTAAATACAAGGACATGTCCGGACCTGTTCCCACTCCCCCTTTTTTCCCATTGGCTCCACATGGTGGTCTGAGAGCTATGAAACCTGCGCCTATTGGTCGGCGACGATGGGGCAAGTTGTTTGAGTGGTCACATGAACCCCTTTCCCACACTTTATTGGCGGGCTCCTTTTCCCGCCAAACCAAATGTCGGGGAGCTACAAAACCCTTCCCTAGCGGTCGAGGGGAACGGGGCGAGTTGTTTGAGTGGTCACATGAACCCCTTTCCCACACTTTATTGGCGGGCTCCTTTTCCCGCCAAACCAAATGTCGGGGTGCTACAAAACCCTTCCCTAGCGGTCGAGGGGAACGGGGCGAGTTGTTTGAGTGGTCACATGAACCCCTTTCCCACACTTTTATTGACGGGTTCCTTTTCCCGCCAAACCAAATGTCGGGGTGCCCCAAAAACCCTCCCCAGTGGTGGGGGGCAGTGGGGGGAGTTGTTTGAGGGGTCACTTGAACCCCCTTAGGGGGCGGGATTTCCAGTAAAAAGGGGCGGGACCAGCTGTCAAAGATAGTTTTGACATAAGGTATGTACTTCCTACTACTAAGAACTTCTGAAAATATGCTCAGAACTTGTATGCATAAACGTTGACCATTTCTAACAGGATAGTTCACACAAATCCTTTCCTAATGAATGAAAAAGCTTTGATGCCTTCCCCAAATCTATATGAGGGGTTGAGACTGGAGGCAAGTTCAAGAGAAGAATAAAGTAGTTTCTAGCTTAGCTTGCAAGCTCACATACATCAGGGGTGCTCAAAGTGTGGTCTATGGACCGATCCCCGCCCCCCCGGGGCCACCCATAACCCACTGTCCCCCCACATCTTTGAGCACAGCTTCCTCCTAAGGAGCTGCTTTGTGACGTTTGCGACCCTCCTGGGCCAGCGCAAGGGACTTGCACCAGCCTAAGTGAAGGGCAGGATTGCGCCCAAAGACATTTCCTCGCTAACTGCAAAACAAACACCATCTAGGCCACTAACTGAATTGCCTGAGCCTTTGTGTGTTCAAAGCTACAATAAATTCTGTCACCCTCATCCCAGCCTTTTCTACAGGACAAGCTAATGAGCCTCTTCCTGAACCACTTACTCTTGAATGCCCCTTTTGTATGTCAAAAACAGGCTCCCTCTGTAGCTGGGAGGCACAGGAGATGCTGTGCTTCTGGGCAAAGTTTTGGGAGTGTGGCAGTGCTGCTCCTACAGCAATTACCCCCCAGAACGTGACTGGAGCTGTGCTCTGGTCATGTCTGGAGGGTGTTTGAGACTCAGGGATGCTGCATGCAGCCTCAGAAGGTCTTAATATGTTGCTTCCTGTTTTGCCCAAAAAACCAGAAGTGACGTGCTAAGACAGTGGTTCCCAAACTGTGGGTTGGAATCTGTTGGCAGGTCATTGCAATGGAAGATCAGAAGAACATCAGGTGGATGACAGAGCATTTGTATTGGCAACCTTCAGTCTCGAAAGACTATGGTATCGCGCTCTGAAAGGTGGTTCTGGCACAGCGTCTAGTGTGGCTGAAAAGGCCAATCCGGGAGTGACAATCCCTTCCACACCGGGAGCAAGTGCAGTCTGTCCCTGGTCTGTCTCCCTGGCTATGGGCCTTCCTTCTTTGCCTCTTAGCCTCAGACTGTTGGCAAAGTGTCTCTTCAAACTGGGAAAGGCCATGCTGCACAGCCTGCCTCCAAGCAGGCCGCTCAGAGGCCAGGGTTTCCCACTTGTTGAGGTCCATCCCTAAGGCCTTCAGATCCCTCTTGCAGAGCATAGGGTGCATGCAATAGAGGATCAGAAGATCATCAGGTGGATGATAGTGATTCCCATGTTTTGACAGCTGTTTGACAACTCTGGGAAGGGAAGGGCTGGTTGTACAGCTGTAATCCACCAAGGCCAATGGAGACTCTGATGGACACTTGAGCTTCATTTGACCTTGATGGGACTTTGAATGGTCATGGGCTAACATGGCAGCTCACAGCTGAGCTGCACTTTGGATGATGGAACATCCAAGGATAAAAGGCAGCTTCAGAAGGAGCAAAAGTCCCACCCAGACCTACGGGACACGGACAAAGCAGGACCTACGGGAGAAGGGGACTGCCAGGACTCTGCTGGAGGACCCTGCTGAAGGAGACACTCTGCGGGAGAGGACACAGAGGAGGGACTCTGCTGCAGAAGACTGAACTGGGAAGACTGGACTGTACTCTAGAGACTGTGGACTTGGACTGGACGCTTCAGTCCTTTACCCACTAAGTTCTGCAGCTGCTGTAGCCCTGCAACTGTGCCCACAGTTCCTCTACACTCCTTCATGGTAAGCAGATCCACAAGCCAAAGAGCTACTGTAGCAGGCCAGTTTCCTCCCAGATTGACACTGCGTTAAGGAGTCTCGTATGCCTTCCTCGGCCTGCCTGATGTGGAAGCAGGCAAATTCAAGTTTACGTTCATATACGATACAACACAATTGTTCTCGTGCCCAGATGGAATGTCCAGTGAGGGTGTCAGTTCTGAGAGGGGGAGGAACCAAAGGACAGTGGATGGCATGAGCCTTGCTGCCTTCCTCTCTCTCAGATGCAACCAGGTAAGACCATTCTGGAAGGAAGGAGCCAAACTACCATTGATTTCAGCCAAGCCAATGGAGTGGGCCTCACGGTGTCACTTCTTCCTCAGATGGGTCAAACGTTTGTAGCTTTTGAATGACTGAACAGTCAGTCTCTTAACACCAAATAAGTTGCTGTGGGAGAGAACTGGACAAGGCTGTTTTCTGCTCCTGGTCACACATCTTGTAGCATTTGGTCAAATCACTCGGCAAACAAGGATGCTAATAGCTCTTAGCTCTTGTCTTTTTCCGGACAGGCAGGATGGTTTCAAAATATAGAAAAGAGGTGTTTTGAGACTGAAAGAAGAGGCAGAGGACAACACATGGTTTATTGGCAAAGTAAAAGAAAAGAAAGCCGGTTTCCACCTCAGCAGTCCCTGCATGAAGATCCACTCTCCTAGAAGAAACAAAGGCACCTCCTGCACTCTTTCCAACCTGCTCACGCAAAGTCCTTGCTGACCTTCCCTTTTTATGAGGGACTTGGGAATTGGGTTTCTGGGATTTCACAGTCCTCTTTCCTGTGGGGCAATGGAAAGGTGCTATTGGGGCTTCCTAACTGGAACGTAAGGATGCCAGGGGAATACAGAGGTCAAAAGGCTGCTGAGCAACTCACAGCTGAAATGAGTCTCAAACAAGGCATCCCCCAGTGGTTGGCCAGGGGTTGGAACCAGAACTTAGCAGGGATTGGGACCTGAATTTGGCATGTGCCCCTCTGGATAGTGGTGGGTATATTTGGTTTTCTGCAAAATGAATTCCTTAAGGCTGCTGGGAGGATCTCATGGAACTGGAACTGGAATTGGAACTAGTCACATCTTTAGCTGTTGGTGAGGAGATGCTCTGAAGGAAAAGAGCATTCTGAGGCCGTTGGAGAAGTGGAGTCAGGTAGAAAGCAAGTGAGCGTGTTCAGGCCTTGAGACAGTCTACTTCCCTGCAGACCTCAGTCACCCCCCCGGATTTTATTAGGTCTGCACAGAGCTTTTGATTTCCTGTGTGCTTCACCATGGAAGGTGCTTTATTTCAAGCTGCCTGCCTGGTAACGTTCTTTGGGGATTTTAGGCCAGGCAAAGTGCTGAGCCCTTTGAAATCCGATACTTCAGGGCGGGCGCTGCAGGTAGGTGACCTGCATTTTGTGCCCAGTGGTTTGAGTATTACGATCCGCAAGCCTAAGACTGATCAGAAGGGTGTGTGTGTGTGTGTGTGTGTGTGTGTGTGTGTGTGTATGTGTGTGTGTAGTCTGCCACTGATGATTATGGGTTCCTTTTGCTACAGATCGGAGCAGCCTCTACAGCGGCCAGTTTGGGGCTTTCAGGGGAGGCCATTTGGAGGATTTACAGGAGGCAGTCTGGGGTGCTTAAGTATTACATTAGAAAAGAGGAGCAGCACCCCCACCCCTTCTTTGTTTTGCTGTTGGTCCCTGAGGGGACCCCTCTTTTTTGCTGTTACTGGTCAAAATTTGGGGGATATTACCCTGTCACGCCTTCATTGGTGCTGGTTTTTACATTCTCTTGGTCCACCTGTTGGTGGGTCCAGTTGACCTTCATTGGTCTGGTGGTCTCAGGGTATCTGCGGGTGCATCCATTTTGCCTTCGTTGGTGCCGTGAGGGTTCCTAGGTATTTGGGGCCTTCATTGATCCATTTTGGGGTAGTTAAATGAGGTTATTTGTGATTGCTCCTCATTTGTTAGGACAGTCGATCACTCTTGTTTCTTTTGGCAGGTCCTGATTGGGCATATCCAGTGCAGGTGCTCCTTTGCGGACACTCCGTCTTGTGAGGGGCACAGAAATAAGCAATTTTGCATGGCTTCAGCACCCAGCTTGGCCTGGACAACCTGTGTTGACTGGGAAGCAAAGAAGGGCATGAAATAGAGCCAACTGCTACCAGCATTTGCTGAATATCTGAATTCCCATCCACCTCCCCAGGTAGTCCTTCATCTAGGTGAAAACAAGCTCAGCCAGAGTACATCGTTGTCCTGGAGGCTTCAGGTCCAGCAAGATTTGAATGCGATAGTGTCCTGTGGATTCTATCCTCTGGTCCTGTTTGCCCCCTAGGTTTGGAGAGGGGTTAGGAATCCCAATAGATTGGATGCCACTAAGCGGAGGCTTAACACTTACCTGAGTAGGGTTTTCATAAGGACGGGATGTTATTCCACAGCCAAACATACAATATAGGCTAATGGGTTCTGAGCTGTCTGTGACAGATCAGATCTTGGGGTGGTGGTGGACAGCTCCATGAAAGTGTTTACCCAAAAGATTTTAAAATAGGCATCTATGAAGAAGATATAATTTTTGATAAAATATTCTTGATTGATGATGGAAAATATATTAAGAAAATGTATAGTTTTCTTCTTGAGATAAAGATGGAAGATGAAGTAGTGACTCAATGGCGTTATAGGCAAAAAATTATGGATATAATATTTCGATTGATGGTTTCCAGGTTGGCAACCTTCAGTCTCAAAAGACTATGGTATCGCGCTCTGAATGGTGGTTCTGGAACAGCGTCTAGTGTGGCTGAAAAGGCTGATTCGGGAGTGACAATCCCTTCCACACTGGGAGCAAGTGCAGTCTGTTCCTGGTCTGTCTCCCTGGCTATGAGCCTTTCTTCTTTGCCTCTTTGCCTCAGTCTGTTGGCAAAGTGTCTCTTCAAACTGGGAAAGAACTGGAGGTTGTCCATGACTTTGTGTATATTGGCTCAACGATCTCCAACACTCTTTCTCTCGATATCGAGCTAAACAGATGCATCGGCAAAGCAGCTACCACGTTTTCCAGACTCGCAAAGAGAGTCTGGTCCAACAAGAAGCTAATGGAACATACCAAGATCCAGGTCTACAGAGCTTGCGTCCTGAGTACACTTCTGTACTGCAGTGAGTCATGGACTCTTTGCACACAACAGGAGAAGAAGCTGAACACTTTCCACATGCGTTGCCTCCAATGCATCCTTGGCATCACCTGGCAGGACAAAGTTCCAAACAACACAGTCCTGGAATGTGCTGGAATCCCCAGTATGTATACACTGCTGAAACAGAGACGCCTGCGTTGACTTGGTCATGTTGTGAGAGTGGGCGATGGTCAGATCCCAAAGGATCTCCTCTATGGAGAACTCGTGCAGGGAAAGCGCCCTATGGGTAGACCACAGCGGCGCTACAAGGATATCTGCAAGAGGGATCTGAAGGCCTTACGAATGGACCTCAACAGGTGGGAAACACTGGCCTCTGAGCGGTCCGCTTGGAGGCAGGCTGTGCAGCATGGCCTTTCCCAGTTTGAAAAAAATTAATGTTCCAATGACTTTACTGTATTTGAATTGCTGTGATCCAGTTGCCGTAAGCAGGGGAGTGGGTGGGCAGGAAGGGTGCCTGAGGAGAAAAGGGCTCCCCTGGATGTGTGAGTTTTCTGGTTCAGGCTCCCCAGTGTGACATGGGAGACTGGCTGGACGCTGCTCCCGCTTCCTGCTTCAACAACCCCGTGTCCTCTTTCCGTCCAGCCCTGTTGCCTGCAGCCTCCTCTGATCTTATATTTTACAAAGGAGAGAAATCTCTCGAAAGAGACTAAGCACAAAGTTATGCATGGGGCGAGGGGGGAAGGGCAGAGAATGAAAAGTATTTCAGTTTCCTGACTGTGATAGAGATTTATGAAAGGTGCTGTTTTAAAACAGTCTTTTGTCCCCATCCTAAAATATGGGTGCCTCAGGATACAGTCAATATTACAAGCCTTCTTCCCTCCCCCATTCCTTCTACTTTGCTTCCTAGTGTTTTGTTCTCACTTTTTTTTCCTTCTTTCTCTGAGTTATTTGAACATAAATTTAAAATTTCAATAAAGAATACAGTGTTTCTATTATTATTATTATTAACAACCCTTTTGCTTATTGCTCTGCTACTATCCTGACTTCTGAAACCTGTTCTCCATATTCCTTTGTCTTGAATAACCCACACATATAAGAATATTGCCCATTGCTGGTTTCCCGGATGTCCTTGATGCTTCTCGGATCCAGTTCAACCTGTCATCGTTGTCGGGTCAAACCACTCTCTTACCCAACATTCCTGCTGTAACATGGCAATGTGCAATCTTACTGCCAAACAATATTTAATAATATGAAATATACTCCTAATATACCACCACCGCCCTGATGGGCAGGCTAGGAAACAAACCATAGAAGTCAGTCATTCCTATTGTGGCAGAAAGAACACACCAACACAGGGAAAACACACTGCATATGCTCAGAGATACTCTTCTTCTTTCCCCAAGGACTCTGGGGCTGAACTCTAGCAAGCTCCAGTGCCCCTCTGCTGCTTGGGAAGGTGGTTGCTGCTGAGAGCCACAGGGGGGCTGAGGCAGCCTGGAGCAGAGTGACCTGATGGAGAATCAGTGAGGAATCCTCTGGCCAGTGTTTGAACTCGCCCCTGCACTTCTCTCCCCCTCTGGCCACTTCACTGAAAACTGCAGTCTCTGATAGATGCAGCACGTTACCGGAGGCCTTGTAGGGCCCCAGAAGGCCCTGAGCAGCTTGTGGAAACTTTTTGCAACACACATATAGGGGGGTTGTAGTATGAGGTAGAGTGACAAAGGCTGCCCATGTGCTACTTGGGGAATAGTTGCTACCATCTAATTCTCACTGTGTCCTCTTTCAGTGCATAAAATGTATCATTTTAGGTGAATAGATTCGGATCCTGTGTTGCTGAAGCTGTTCCTGGCACTCAATCCCGGGAAACCCTTGTAATCGAAATGCAGGCAGGCCGGGCACATGACACAATCAGGACACTGGAGATGCAGAACCTCCTGGGGCTCCGTATAAAACGGGAAAATTAAAAAGATGGAAGAATTTAGTGTATTCCTGAAATTTATTCCCAGTGCTGTTCCCATCTGAGAAAGACTTGTGTGTTCTTCTATTCTCATTTTCACTTTCTCATTTTTTTTAAACCTAGGATGACAAACTGCTTTGATGACCCTTTTAGTGCCACTTCTGGCGAAATTCCCAGTTGACCATCTCTCTTTTATCTTCTGGGTTAGACTGACAGGATGGCCACTCTTTAAGACTGCTGAGCAATTACATAGAAGGGGGCATGTAAAAAGTAATCTACGTAACATCAGCCAAAGAGTTTCCCCTTCACTTTGGCTGAGCCACTATCTGGTGCTGGATTCAGCGCAAGCCTCCTGGCCTGCCTGTTCCAGTGCAAGATAGGATTGCTCTGCACGTTACTATCGCAGTGCAAAAAGGCACTTTCAGGGGCCATAAGAGTCTTTTGTATAATTACTTCACATTGCAGTAAAGCAATGTCACATGCAGGGCTGGCCCTTCCATACAACAACCATGAAGCTGCCCTACGAGGCTGCAGATTAGTGTGTGTGTGGGGGGGGGGGCTGCTCTCTCGCCAGCTTGTTGGCTCCACTGCTCCTCCATTCTCCATTCTCTAGATTGCAAAAACAAAAGGGGGCAGAGAGGGCGAGGAAAAGTGAAGTTCCAAGGGGGTTGGGGGCTTAGAAACAGTCAGAAGCACTCAGAACAAGCCACAGATGCTCCACAGCCACTTCAATAGGTACATCATCATCATCATCACCATCATACTACTACTAATAATAATAATAAAGGTGTTTATATACCGCCTTTCTTGGTCGTCAGATTTCTCCTCAGACTTTATTCAAGGCGGTTTACAAAGGCAGGCTGTTCTAAATCCCCATAGGGATTTTTACAATCGAAGAAAGGCTCTGTCTTTCAAGAACCACAACATTTCAGATGGATCTTTCTGATCTGGTCTCACATTCTGGCCTCCAGTTGCCTCCCACGCAAGCTGACAAGCAGCTCCTTCGTCTCTCACATGGAGGGCAGCCAAGATGCTTCTTCGCTCACACCAAAGAGCAGGTGGAATAACTCGGCTCGGCTTGTCAGCTGCTTCAAGGTCTCACCATTCAGGGTGCCAGTGGCCTCAAACTGGTGACCTTCAGATGTTATCTTCAGGCAAACGGAGGCTCTGCCCTCAGACCTCCTGCCCCCCTACATGTTGGTGGTATTACACTGATTGAGCAGGATATTGCATTTAATTGTTTAATAAGCCCAATTTTGCATTTTTACCATTTTAGACTTTCCCTGGTTATTATTTGTTGCCACGAATGTGTGATTGTCTCTTCCAGAAACAAGTTGAAGGAGGAAGAGGGAATTCTGGGTCACAGACGGAAAAGCAGATTTCATATCATTCAGTTCTGATAAATGCCTGTGTTTCGAGGCCTCTGCAGAGCTGGAAAAGAGGCTTTGGCTGCTAAATCAATTTCTTGTTACCATAGATACTAGCCTATAAGGCAAGACATTTTACCCCAAAACTCCAGCATAGACCTTCTCTTCATCTTCTTCTCTGTGGGTCACTCAGGGGGTCAAGGCAGTTCAGGGGCACTGCAGTAGTCAGGAGAAGCTCAAAGAAGTGGCAGGCACAAGCTCAGCTCCAGCTGGCCTTACTTTGCTTCTCTCAACAGCTCCCTCCTGCAGGGAGAGGCTTTGCCGGCATGTGACCTCCTTAATGTCTTCAGAAACAGTGGCACAGTTCAAATTTTTTGCCCCCTTTCAATCAGGCTCCAGGGCAAGCTGCAGCTCTTCCACACCTGCACCTTCCCCAAGTTTGCCTTCATCTTATCTGAGGGTCATAAACATTCCGGGATTTATGGCTGGAAACCTGCCCTCGCCTTATCTGTGAGAGCAAACTTATAGGAAGAATCCACAGTATATGTCAGCACCCTGGACAGTAGTAAGGAAATGACGTTCTTAACAACGGGTGTTGCACATTCGTAACATCTCTGTTTCAGGGATCATTTCTCTCTAATCTGGAGAGAAAAACCAGCAGAGCCCGTGAAGAACATCCAACAACTGCTCAAGGAGAAAGTTTCAGGTCAGCTTTACTAGACACATAAAAGAAGGGGTGGATAATCTCTCCGCGGAATGTGGCTTCTGAGTAAGTGTAGAGCCGAGCTCCTGTTTCAGCATTGAAAAAGGCCACCTGCCCGTCAGCGCAATTCAGAGTCACTCGGATCCTCTTGAGCTCCTGTCTGAAGGATAGAGGAATGTAATTGCGGGGATTAAGAACTCTGTCCAGGCATACGCTCTTCCTCACAGCCAAGGATAGGGGGTGGTAACCAGGGAACTGACAGCTCTGTACTCTCCTTCCCACTTTCCCACAGCCCAGATCCCTCTTCAGGACTACAGTCAAACTCACCCTTTCTCCTCACAGACTTTCTGGCAACCCCCACAGCCCACCCTCCCTCACGTCCCACAGTGACCTCCCAGAAGTATCTACTTGATGTGAATCCCTCCCGGCCCAGCACACAAGTCCAATAGTCAAATCTCTCAGGATTGTTGGGCAGATCTTGGCGGCTGTGTCCCCAGCTCACGCTTTTGTGATCCTTAGTCAGGGTGAGCCAGGAATGAGCCGTGTCTGGATCCAGAATCACACTGGCTGTTGGGGTGGAGGAAGAGGAGGAAAAAGAAGTGAATTACTAACTGCCTTAATAAATACTTGAGCCCCAGAGATAGAAAGAATATCCTCTTCACAATTGTGCCCATATTTTATACTTTAAGTGTATCCTGCCTTTCCTGTTCTTCCAGGCAGCTTAAAAGAAGCCAAAACACCCCTAAGACACATACTATATTCCTTGGCTGGTAAATGTTGTACGGAAGGCAGGAGAGAAAATGGCTGATGCTTCCTTGACACTTCCTGTGCAAACTGACCACTTCTGACTTTCAGGGACAATGACGGTGTCTCAGTTCTGCCAAGCAGGGTCTTGAGAATACAGTTTTTCTTCTATGTTGTTTTTGTATCATGCTTCATATTTAATTATACTAAAGCAGAGGTTCCAAACTTTTCAGCACCTGGACCCACCTTTTCAAAATGACACTCTATAAGGATCAAGACATCCGTTTCCAGAAGGAAGTTTCCCTGCCTTCAACAGCCTCTGTAACTTTGCTTGTTAGCCATGCTGGTACCCTCATGGATTTAATCCAGTCCTTTTTTTGCAGTATACATTTCCTCTGGGCCTCTATTACTGCTGTTTTAAACAGACTCCATTCACACGGGAGATACTGGTTTCTTTTTACCTTCCCTTTCCCCTTTCATCTTTCTAACTACTCTCCTCCTTTAAGGGAAGTCTGCCCTTTGGAGGTCAAGGGTTGTGCTTTGGATTTGCTTGGCAATCTTCCCCCCACCTGCATGGTAGAGTAGATTGCCCTAGGCTACCTTGGGCATGGAATTGGGAGAAATTGATTCAAATGGCTTGAAGCCAGCCCTGCCTCAAGGAATGGCTGACTTCATACTGCTGGTCAGAGCTCATGGAGCGAAGTCTTGCATGTTGGATGATCAGGAAGGGAGAGAGCAAGAGGGAAAAAGGAAGCCAAGTAGGGACACACTTCCACAGGTGAGGTGGACAAGGTCTGCAACAGGGAGTCTCTGAGTCACCTGCTTCCTGGACAATATGCTGCCCCCCAGTGTCCTTCAGGTGACATGGCACCCATTTCCCAACTGTGTTTGTTTTCCACTCACTGATTGTGGAGCCCATTTTCGAGGCATTTCTCTCCCCCTTACTTTCAGCCCCCTGCACCATGGGAAACTCCTGTCCAAACTTCCCATCATATGCATCTTGCGCATCATTCTTCATTACCTGGGAATTGCTTCATGACTCCCTCCAGAAGGGGTTTTACATCATGGAATCCCCTGATTCTGCAGGTCAGCACAGGAGGAAAAACCACAGGATTCCCAAATGCTTCCTTCTTTTCAGACCTAGTAGGGTTAAAAAAAATCTGATCCCAAAAAGTGTCCAATCGGGAATTACTGTCTGAAGCAAACAGACAGCATGGAAGGGAAGAAAAGAACAGAAAGCCTGGAGGCAGGGGCAAGGGCAGACCTGGGGATGCTCTGGGTAGGAGGCTTCTTTCGCTAAGGCAGTATAAAAAGATATAAAATTCAGGAGGTACAGAAGCACCTGTGCAGGTGAGGGAAGAGGTCTGGCAGCCTTGATGGGTGTGCAAATGGAAGAGAAATGAGTGGACTCCACACACCTCTGCAATGTCCTCTTATCCTGGGGGGAAAAGAAGAGAAAAAGACCTCAGTGCCTGCCACAGGCAAGTCAGTCTTTTCAGGCGCTGCACAGAGATGCTCTCTCATCCTCCACAGTCCAGTTGGCAGTGATCTGCCTTGAACGCTCCACTCAGAGACTGAGGGGGCAGCTCCACAGATGAAGGATGTGCTGGGTCAAGAAATATTTTGGGTTGCTTCTGCTCGTCCTGATCCATCAATTCTGTACCACACTACCTGATGTCTTATTAGACCCAGCTAACAGCCCCAAGCTCTGTCCACAGCCTGGGGGTCCCAATCACTATAAAACAGGAGGGGTGGCATACCTGACAAGGTGGCACCTCCGGGCACCAAGCTTGGGGGGCGGTGCCATGATGCCATCCACTCTCTCCGCACTGCCCTCCTAGCGGTACTCAGTTGGGCACCGATAGTATCAGCACACCTATCTGGTCTCCCCCCAAAAGCATTCTGAGGGTTTGGGAAGCCGTGCACAGCCTTCTCAGTGCTGAAAATCACTTTCACTTCCAGGGACGTCACAAGCACCCTCTCTGGCCCTTGGAGCACCACGGTGGGGGAGAGGGTGAGGCAGTGGGTGCAGAAGACAGCATCTCCAGGTGGGGGAACAGCACCCTTGAAGGTGTGGCCAAAAGCCCCATAGTGGCTAGAAACACACTGAGGGGAGGGCTCTGCTGCAGCTTTCCATTGGTGGTATTGATACCATATATGAGAAGGAAGAGAGACAGAGGGCATCATTTGCTGGAGAGTGGAGAAGAAACTGCTCCCCTGTCATGCCCCTCTCCCTTGCTCAACTGGAGATATGACCCTCCCCCCTTAAAAATTCTTTGCTGACCAGCAGTCCAGGGCAGACACTCTGACCCATGCTTCCATTCACCCTTGTCTTCCGGGGTGGGGGCGATTACCCAGGCAGGGACTGCCCTCCATTATCAGGCTTCCAGCACATGCATTCCAGATGCCCTGGGACTCTCTTTCCCTGCACAGCCACCAGACAGTGGACAATGAGGCTGCACTGGACCTCCCCAGAAGCCCAATGGGAGGGGCATGATGGTAGCAGGACAGAATTGAGCAGAAAGTATGCCCTTCAACCTCCCCTAGACCCAAATCCTAACCCACTTTCCAGTACTAGCGTAGTAGTGGCAATGGGATGTTTGCTGTATCCTGCAGTTGGGTGGCACTCACAGAGGCCTCCCCAAAGTAAGGGAATGTTTCTTTCCTTACCTAGGAGCTGCATTGCCCTTATGTCATAAGAACAGCCCCACTGGATCAGGCCATAGGCCCATCTTGTCCACCTTCCGGTATCTCACAGCGGCCCACCAAATGCCCCTGGGAGCACACTAGATAACAAGAGACCTCATCCTGGTGCCCTCCCTTGCATTGGCATTCTGACATAGCCCATTTCTAAAATCAGGAGGTTTCACGTACACATCATAGGAGGGGTTTTGCAGGCAGGATACAGAGAAAATTCACTTGGTGGAACAGTGCTGACTCCCCCTTATTTATTTTACTTTAATTATTTATAATTATTTTAATTTGCTTGATGATGTCACTTCTGGCCATGACATCACTTCCAATGGGTCCTGGACAGATTGTCATTCTAAAAAGTGGGTCCTGGTATTAAAAGTTTGAGAACTGCTGCAGAAAGTTGTTAGTAAGCTGACACCCGGGTGTGTGTGTGTGTGTGTGTGTGTGTGTGACACCACAAGTGACCGAAATCACTAAAATCACCGTTTGTAAGAATAAGACCATCATGTTATATATCAATCAATGTGCAGTTCCATGCAGAATGCAGTGAAACAAACCCCATTGAAATATCTGTGTTCTATCGAAAGGTACAGCCAAAAGACCAGTGGGGGCGGGGCGACGGTACATCACCACACCCACCACCTGGGACGTTGCCGTGCCCACTGCATGTGGTGACGCGCAGGCCTCCCACACGTGTGATGCGGACCCTGGTGACGCCACTGCTGCTGTTATGCATCGTAAGAGTCCGTGTGGTGCCCCTGCTAACCGGGCAAGAGGCTCTTTTTCAAGTGGGTGCTCCTCTTTTTGCAGGGGGAGAGTAACTGGCCCACCTCACCCCAGCAGTGCCTCTTCTAGTGGCTGCCTGCTGCTGTTCTTCTGCAGCTGTTTAGACGGTGAGCCCTTTGGGGACAGGGAGCCATTGGAGACTTGATTTTTCTCTGTAAACCACTTTGTGAACTTTTTTTGTTGAAAAGCGGTATATAAATACTGTATAATAATTATAATAACATTTTAAATCTACAAAAGAAGAGCAACTGACTTGCATCTTGTCACTCTTGGGCCTCTGCAATGTCCTTTTTCCCATGTTCCTCTATCCCCCTATGCTCTGCCAAGTCAGGGGAACATGCTTTCCCCTGTCCCGCCCTGCCCTCCCCTGCCTTGCAGTGCCTCTGCGTGAGCAGGTAGAGCTGCGGTTTCCAAACTCTCCAGGAGTATCACTCAGAAAACAGCTTCAGCTCGTATTGCTGCTGTTATGCATCCTAAGAGTTCATACAACTTACATTTTAGATCTTCAAAATTAGAGCAACCGACTATACCTCTTGCATCTCGTTGCTCTTCAACCTTTGAAACGCCCTTTTCCCCTTGTTCCTCTATCCCCCTGTGCTCTGCCAAGTGGGGAAAACACTTTATCTGAAAAGTGTAACACAGTCCTGTAGATGTCTGCTGAGAAGTAAGTCCCACTGAGTACAACAGGTAAGTGTTCATCGGATTGCAGCATCAGTGGCCTTCGTAGGTAACACAGATGGGCTCCTAGTCTTTTCATGGATGTCCTTGCTGAGAAACAGACAAGCATTTTCAGCGCTTTGTTGTTCTGTGAATTGTGTACACTTCAGACCAGCAATTTTCAACCACTGTGCTGTGGAACACTGGTGTGCCACAGATGGTCTACAGTGGGGGCAATGCCGTATATTATTAGCTTCTGATCAGACTTTGGACTCATAAGTTTATTACATGTGTGAGGAAATGTGGCTTATCTATCAAATGGGTTGTCCTAACTTATGATGCACTGACACACATTGGCAGGCGTGACGAGGAAGTGGCAGCTCTTTCTCCCAGAAGAAGCCAAAGGGAGTGTCAGGAGTGTGGGGTGCCTGCTGCCAGGAGACCTGAAACTGCCCTTTCCTGTAATGCTGGAACTATTCACGGCAAAAGTAAGAATTTGCCTCAACCTGTGCTTGCCCGTAAAGAAGGAGAGAATGATCCAGGATTTATGGGCAGGGGATTGAAGAGGGCGGGTTGCAGAGAGGGCTGGACCAGGGAGAAGGACAGGGAGGGTTGTGAAGATCTTCCTGCTCTCAGTTCTCAGTAACTTCTTCAGTTCTTAGACTGAACGTCAAGTCATGTGCTGATTTCTCCCCACCAACACAGTCAAGCAAGAGTATGTTCTTCCATTGCTTTGCCTTCAAAGAGAGGGCCAGTGGTCTTGAAACTTTTTTGTGCCACAGCACCCAATAAACACACAGGAGAATGGCAACCACCTCGCAGCAACCAGCACTGCCCCGCCCAGCCTCAGCGGCACTTCATTTCCAGTCTGCCCTCTTGCCAGCTGCTGGCTCCCCACGTCAGGGGTCGCAGGAGATGGCTGTGGCTGAGATTGCATGTGCGAGCCGCTTCCCTTAACGAGCCGCTTCCCTGGCTCTTCTCTTGGGGCAGTGGCAGGCCTGAGGAGGAGGGGGGCAGAGGGGCAAAATCCCTGGGGCCTGGGCCTCCAGGGGGCCAGGGTCATGACAACACAAACTGGACAGTGCAAAAGAAATTTATTCCGGGTTGCTTTACCACTTCCAATGCACGTCTGTTCCTCCAATGTTTTCTAGAGACTGCCATTTGTTAAGGGGAGCCCTAACAGCTCTCAGATACCTCCACAAACTACTGGCCCCAGAACGCATTCGGGCAGGGTGTTCGGAAAGAGTTCTAGAGCTTGTGCACTAACCAGTAACTGCATTCAGTCCCAGACCTGACTGAAGACTGGGTTTCTCAGGTTCAGCAAGAGGCCTTGCAAGGCCTATAAAAGGTCCTCAGGTCCAGCCTGAGGAGCTGTTGAGTGGCAGATCTGGACGAGAGAGCTGAACTAGGGTCCTAAAGAGCTGATATACTTTCCACCTTGAGAGAAAGAACCTGAGATCCAGCTTCCACTCCAGCCTTTCAGCAAGGCTCCTCACTGCCTGAGCTGCACCACTCTCTTCCTGGCTCTGCTTGCCTGTTCTACAGCTTCATCCCGGGCAGCTGCTGGAGGGAAGGCAATGCAGAGGACAGCTTGTAGCCAGCATAGCTGAGACCCTCTTTTGAGATTGTATCTAATCTACTGTCCTGTTTTTCTGCTCTTTTCTGTGCTAAAGTTCTTAAAATCTTTTTTTCTGGATAAGAAATTCTCCCATCTCTTGTTGTTCACCTGAGCACAGTGCAGTTCTCGTCTTGGAGTAAATCTCTACCTCTCTCACATGCCCATCTATTCCGGGTTAACCCACATTTTCCCAACAAGGGTGACCAGATATGATGGAGGACAGAGAAGAGGGCATTTTGACCAGTGTAGCTTTAAAAGCCCTTCCATGTTGAACTGCACCTACCAAAATTCCCTCTTGTATACAAGGTGTAGACACGCTGCCCTCCATTGTATCTGGTCACCCTGCATTCGGGAAGTAGAAAGTGGATGAAATCTATAGTGGAAATGCAGCCCAGGTCTGCTCCGTAAGCATCAGTGTGTATTAGTGCAATTCAATCACAGGAAGGTGCAACTTACGCCTTCAGGCCAGAACTTCTAGGTCCCAGAGGTAGTTCACATAATTCCCAGGCTCCTATAGTCACCTCCACCTCTTGTCATAGTTTAGTGTGTGTCTAGATAGAAAATGTGGCCTTGGATCATGTCTGCATGTATTTTGGCAAGGTTCAAAGGTGAAATTAACAGTGTGGTGTTGCACAAATATAAGTCTGGAGCACAGAAAAGAAAAAGAGGAAAACAAAAGACCAGGCAAGTTTGTTTCACCAGGGTTTGTTTCAAAGTTACCGCATAGTAATTAGGGAGATGGTGAAAGCCAGTCCTTGGATGCTCCTGTATTAGAAGAAGAAAGAGCAAATGAGGACTTTGCTGAGGTAGAAGAAAAAGAAACACAGTAGCACTATTTAAGGAGAAGAAGCCCCGCTGGATCAGGCTAAAGGCTCATCTAGTCCAGCTTCCTGTATCTCACAGTGGCCCACTGGATGCCCCAGGGAGCACCCAAGACAACAGACACAATGTGCGTCCCGGTGCCCTCCCATGCAACTGGCAATCAGAGGCAGCTTGCCTCTAAAACCAAGATGTCTCTCCTGATCTGTCACAGACAGCTCAGAACCCATTAGCCTATATGTAAAGTTTGGATTTTTTGCCCCAATGTGCATGACTTTACACTTACTGATATTGAAATGCATCTGCTATTTTCCCAGTTTGCCCAGTCTCCCAGTTTGGAGAGATCCTTCTGGAGCTCTTCACAATCTCTTCTGGTCTTCACCACTCAGAAAAGTTTGGTGTCATCTGCAGACTTGGCCACCTTGCTGCTGAGCCCTGTCTCCAGGTCATTTATGAATAGGTTGAAAAGCACCAGTCCGCAACAGATCCTTGGGGCACTCCGCTTTTCACCTCTCCCCATTGTGAAAAATGCCCATTGACACCCACTCTCTGCTTCCTGGTCTTCAACCAGTTCCTAATTCAGAATAGGACCTGCCTTCTAATTCCCTGACTGTGGAGCTTTCATCAGTCAAGACTTAGCCCTGCTGATTCTGCCTCAGCAAGGCTTATTTGTCTATGTGTTTTGAGATTCTATCTTTGATGAGGCATTCTACCATCTTGTCTGGAACGGATGTTTTGATGACCAACCTGTAATTTCCCAGATCCCCCTAAAAATCCTTTCCTTCCCCTAAAAATCGATGTGATATTTGCTATCCTCCAGTCCTCTGGCACATTCCCCTTTCGCAGAGCAGGGGAGGGGTTCTGCCCAGCTCTGAAACCACGATGAAGTCCATTTGAACTACACACGTGTTCGGGAAAGAAGGTGTATGTAACAAGGGCCAGTGGTCTTCAATCTTTTTCACGTCATGTCCCCCAATGAATGAATGAATGAATGAATGAATGAATATGAGGCTGGCAACCCACCTCTCAGCAGCCAGTCCTCACCTTCCAGCTTCGCGTCACTTCCAGACCATTCTCTTGCCAGCTGCTTGGCTCTGCACCGCCTTCTGCACTGCCTGATGTCAGGGACCACAGAAGGTAGTCGTGGCCAGGATTGCAGGTGCCTGCCCAGCTTTAACAGGCTCCTTCCCTCTTTCTCCCCCTGGGACAGTGGAAGCTTATCCTTCAGTGAGGAAGCCACCCGCTCTGGCCATCCCCTCCCAGTAGTCCCCTGTCCTGAAATGAAGCCACTGACTGCAGCATCTCATCCCACCCCTTCCAGGTCTGGTAATTTGTGAGCATGCTGGTGCCGTTCCAGGCCCTCCCGCAGGTTGCTCCGACCATTGTAAGAGGCAGGTTTTGAAAGGTTGCCACAACCCCATATGAAGCTTCACGACCCCATTGGGGTTACTTCCCACAGGTTGAAGAACACTGGAACAGAGTAGCATTCCTCAACGTTTGTCCCCCACTGCACCACTTTGCATGGTCCACCTTTGGGAAGGCCCACTGGAATTAATATCATAACCAGGTTCTTCTGAGTTGGGAGGGCAGATGCAATGTGACAAACACCAGGAATGTGACAAACACCAGGAAGAGGCTTAGCGTGGGTGGGAGGCTTTCTCAAGTTTGTGAAAAGTGCGCTCTGGAGCTCTGCCCACTGACCCAGACCTCCTACCACTGCTTGAGACATTACGTTGCTGATCTCAATGCCGGGTGGTGGGTGTCCGGGGATTCTGTGCATTCCACTTGTCACCACCTCAAGCACCACCACTGGTATGTGTGCCACTGGTTAAGAAACTGGTACAGAGGATCAAGTGCTGGAGTCGAGGTTCCCATCCCAGTCGCACGTGAAGCTCCCTGGCTGACCCTTCAGTTTAGTCCTCTTGGGGCTATTGTGAGGATCATAGTAGGGCGGATGATCCCGCAGGGTCAGACCCAGAGTCCCGAGGCACCGGCCTCCCTTTCTGCCTTTCTCCCAGCAGGCGGGATTCAGTTATATGGTGTCCTTTCTGTGCTTCTTACGCAGTTTGTCAGACAAGCAAGACTTCTGTCTTTATTGAACAGGATGGCATCAACAAAGGACCTCCTTTGTTTGCTTTGTCCCAGAAAGCGATTTTATGTTTTTATTCCACATTCTCCTACAAAGTTCTCAATTTATTATTTTTAAATGCTTTAAAAGTGTACTCAGTAAGTGATATAGTGTCAGCAGACACGGCCATGGTGTGATTTCTTACTGGAAAACTAATCTCTCTTTTTTGGAAAATACCTTAAACACTAAAATAAGGCGTTTTCTCTTTTTATTTGGATCTCTTAAAGACCACAATGTGGTGTTTTGTGCATTTATGTTGTTATCAACAAAAACAAACACGTCTAGTTATTAGTCCCACAAACTGGGCACCACAGTGGAAAATTCACAGATCTTCTGCAATGTGCAGCCTGTGAAATTCCCCATATGGTATTTCTTCTGTCGCTCACCCACACCCACCTGCTGTACAGGTCTCAGAAGCTGCCTGAATTCATCCCTGGAGTCTTCATCAGCCATGGCCTCAGCCTCACCAACCATGGAGGTAGAGGAGGAACTCAAGTGTCCCATCTTTATGGAGTACCTGACAGACCTGGTGACCCTGGACTGCGGTCACAACTTCTGCAGGGGCTGCATCACCAACTACTGTGAGGTGTGGGAAGATCTGGGGGACTTGGAGTGTCCCCTCTGCAAAGCCAGAATCAAGAAAGGGAATTTCCGGCCAAACTGGCAAATGTAGTAGAAAAAATTAAATGTCTATCCCTCAATTTGGGAAAAGAGGATTTATGTGTGAGACACCAGGAAAATCTCCATCTGTTCTGCAAGGAAGACAAGGAGTTGATTTGTGAGGGATCCCCAGAACATCAATCGAATACAGTCCTTCTTGTGGAAGAGGCTGCCAGGGAATTCAAGGTAAGTGGTTTCAAACCTTCAGGATTAATGATGGGTGTAACATGCAGCTTGCTTTGGAGAGAAGCCATTGAGGGAAGTGCTTAAGCCCCAGAGCAGGAAAAGGGTTTGCCTGCTCTAGGATACGACACTGCTCTAAAAGCAGCAGTCCTGATGTTGGGTTGGACACAAGGGAAGGGTGAAGGATATTCTTTCCCTTCACCTCAGGAAGGGCTCAACACAAATTGCACTTGGATCTTAGAGTCCATTCAATCTGTTTGTGCTCATGTAAAATTCCCTTGTAAGACATGAAGCCCAGAGACCTGTGGAACGCACTGAGATGGGAGGCCAGGAGAGACAGCAACTGCTTTCTCATGCTTATGGAGCAACATTATGTAGTAACCCCACCCCCAAAAGATAAAAGATAGACCAACCAGAAACTTTTCTTTTCTCTTTGCTTCAGGACCAGTTGTGCAGCCGCCTGGAAGTCCTGAGGAAGGAGAGAGAGAGAATTCTGGCAAGTCAAGCAGGAACAGAAGAGGAAAGCCGAGACCTGCTCGTAAGTGTCCCTGTTGCACTGGAAGTGAGAGCCACTAGAAGCCATCTCTGTAAACCTGCAGCATGAAACACAGAAGAGTCAAAAGAGCCTCATGTCTCCAAAAATGTTTGTGAAAGGCCGTTCTCAAGGTGGAGTCTTGTCTGTTTTGTGCTGCTCACAGTTTTTTGATCCCTGCAAGAAGTCAGAAGTGCCTTCCTTGCAGGGCTGGCCCTCTCATCAGTCCTGAGCCAAATATTAGCAGCCCAACCCTATTTTGGGCTGGCCTGAATGGTGCCAGGCTGCTTGCACAGTGTCCGGGTGGAGACCAAGCTGGCTGGGAAAGATAAATAAGGGACAATTTTACTTACTTCCTTGGCCACCACCTGATCCCCAACAGCACTCCTCAAAGGAGTCTTGAAGAGCCTTCTGGGGCTGGAACAGGGGTTCTGGATTTGGTACATATGTCCGATTTTCCCCTGATCTCTGCTTCGACACATCCCTAGCACCAGCAGAACTCTGTTAGTGGCCGATCTGTGGCGAGTGCAGCCTTCTGGGCCCTGCTGCAATGCTGCACTGCATGGGTAGGACTGGGCCATAGGAGGACCAATTCACTCGCATGTTACCTGGCGGTGGTGACGGTACAGTGATGGAGGAGACCCTGGCAGATCCGCCTCCCTCCAGCTCCTCCAGCTTCCCAACATGCTTCTGACCAGAGATCTCCCACCACCTACTTCCAAAGGCCGACAATATTCCTGACATTTGTTCACTGTCCACTGTCATAGAAAAGACAGAAGAGACAACAGAACCACCCAGTCATGGCAGGTCCACTTCCCTCCAGCTCCTCGAGAATCTCTTTCTGCCATGTTTCTGACTAGAGATTTCCCACCACCTCCCTGCAAAGGCTGACAATATTCCTGACATTTCTCTCCTTTTCTCCTCTCTGACACAGTGCCCGCATGGGGACCCAGCTGGCCAGGAAAGGTAAATTAAGGAAGATTTTACTTACCTCCTTGGCCACCACCTGATCCCCAATGGGACTTCTCAAAGGAATCTTGAAGAGCCTTCTGTGGGCATGACTGGGCTGGCACAGGGGTTCTGGATTTGGTATATATGTCAGTGCGGTTGAGATCTGCACTTGATTTGCCCCCACCCCAGCCTGATTCGATCCATTCCTAGCATGTCAATGGCTAATCTGTGGGGTCTATCAGCAGTGTGCAGCCTCCTGACCACTACTATAATGGTGCACTGTATAGATAGGTTTGAGCCATAGGTGAACCAACTCACTTACCTATTATGTGGCGGTGATGGACTGACAACATTCCTGATATTTGTTCACTGTCCACTGTCATAGAAAAGACAGAAGAGACAACAGAACTCCCTAGTCATGTCAGGTCCACTTCCCTCCAGCTCCTTGAGAATCTCTTCCTGCCATGTTTCTGACTAGAGATTTCCCCCCACCTCCCCGCAAAGGCTGACAATATTCCTGACATTTCTCTCCTTTTCTCCGCTTTACATCTGCCTGTTTTAGGGCCAAATAGAAGAGAAGAAGACAAGCACAGTGGCTGCTTTCAACCAAATGCACCAGTTTCTGGAAGATCAAAAGATGTCTCTCCTCTCGCAGTTGGAAGAGCTGGAGAAAGAAATTGCAACCAGAAGAGAGGAGCACATGGCCATACTCAAGGAGGAACTGTCCTCTCTTGAAGATCTCATCCAGCAGATGGAGGAGAAATGCCAGCAGCCAGCAAGTGAACTCCTGCAGGTGAGAGGGTGGTAGAAATAGCCCAGGTTCCTCACCAGGGGAAGGAAAGCAACTGCTCTGTGCTTCCTTGGCCTACACAAGAATGAAGGGACTCGGTGTGTGGTGCAGACAAAGACCTCTCTTATGAACAGGAAATAAGGAAGTTCATTTTATTTCACTGAGGCCTGGAGGTCCCAAAGATCTTGGAATCTGTTCTCATGTCTCCTTCCTGACAACTGATCTCTCCCCATTCTGCTCAGTTCTGTCCTGCTACCCTAACACCCCACTAATGGGCTTCTGTGGTGTTCCAGTGCACATCATCTGGTGTCTGTGCAGAGAGAGTCATAGGGCATCTGGAATGCATAATGCTAGAAGCCTGCACATATCTCAGTTTCCCTCTGAGGAAGATAAGAGTGACTAGGAAGCATGGACCAGAGCGACTTGGTTTCAACAACACCAAGGAAAGCTCCAGCAGACCCCTTTCCTCAGAGGTGTTCATAGCCACTGTGGTAACTGGGATTACACTTTCAGGGGTGCCACCCCCCAGCTGGAGGTGCCATCCCCCGCACACACTGCCTCCCCCTGCAGCTTTCCCTGAAGTGACTATTAATAGTCACTTAAGAGCCAAATAATAGTCACTTAAGAGCCAAATAGTCACTTATTAAGAGCCAAATAAGCCACCTGCAGCTTTCCCTGAAGTGACTATTTCTGGCACTTAGAAGGACATCTGCAACTTCCCTGGCCCTCAGAATGCCTCTGGGGTTGCCCTTGGATTGGCTCACTGATATCCATCAGTGCAAGATGGATCACTGCCAACTCTACATGGAACTCTAGAGAGCAGGTCTCTGTGCAGGGTGTGAAAAAACTGACTTGCCTGGGCAGGCTCTGACCTATTTTTCTTCTCTTTACCCCCACAGGATATTAGAAGGACCTTGCAGAGGTACATGGATCCCACTCATTTCCCTCCTTGTCACCTGATGCTGGGAATGGTCTGTGAAGGACGTAGCTCTTTCATGGCTCTTGGGGAGAGAATGCAGGAATCTCCACCTTCCAGTGTTCCACTCAGGGCCTCTCTTTACAACGTTCCACTTGAACATGCCAGACCTCTGTCCCCTTTGCTCAGCTACACTGGTACGGGCCGTATTTTCTTTCCATTTGCCTTGCCATAGCTAGAGAAGCCTCCTCTCCTGAACACGCCCCATCTGCTCTTGTCCTGCCTCCAGGCTTCCTGCTCTTCTCCTCCGTGCTGTCCTTTTACTCCAGTCAGGAATTCCAATTGGATGGATTATGAGATCAGATATTTTCCTCCTCCACATTAGGTATGAGAAGAAGGAAGCATCTGGGAATCCTGTGGCTTTTCCTCCTGAGCTGACCTGCAGAATCAGGGAATTCTATGATGTAAAACAGCTGCTGGTGGGTGTCATGGAGCAATTCCCAGGTAATCAAGAATGATGTGCAACAATGCATATATTGGGCAGGTTTGGACAGGACTTGCCATGGTGTGAGGGCTGAAAGGAACGGGGGGGGGATCCTAGAAAATGGACTCAACAATCATCAGTGAGTGTCAAACAAAAACCCCTATTGGGAAATGGGTGTAATGTCACTTGCAGGACACTGGGGGCAGCGTATTGTCCTGGAAGCAGGTGACTCAGAGGCTCCTTGTCTCACTCAGACCTTGACTTTGTCCCCCTCATCTGTGTCCCTAATTGGCTTCCTCTTGCTCTCTCTCCTCCTGATCATCCAACATGCAAGACTTCAATCCATAAGCTCTGACCCATAGCATGAAGTCAGTCATTCCTTGAGGCAGGGATGGCTTCAAGCCAATTGGACCAATTTCTCCCAATCACACACCCAAGGTAGCCTAGGATAAGCCACTCTACCATGCATGGTGGGGGGAGACTGCCAAGCAAATCCAGCACAAAAGCCCTTGAATTCCAAAGGGCGGACTTCCCTTAATTGAGGATATTAGTTAGAAAGAAAATGGAAGAGAAGGTAAAAAGAGACCAGTATCTCCAGTGTGAATACAGTCTGTTTAAAACAGTAGTGATAGAGGCCCAGATGAAACATATACTGAAAAAGAAGGGCTCGACTAAATGCAGGAGGATGCCAGCATGGCTAAGGTAGAGAGGCTGGGAAGCTTCCGTCTGGAAATGGAAGTCATGCCCTAATGAGGAGAATGAAAAGGATTGCAAACTCTTGCAAAAGAAATGTAAGATGTTGATATGAGAGGCCAAGAAATACTTTGAGGAGCGAATGGCCAACAGCGTTAAGGAAAATAATAAACACCTTTTCAAATCTGATAGAAGCAGGAAATCTGCCAGAAAAGTGGTTGGCCTGCTGGGTGGTGAAGCAGGGAAAGGGGAGATAAAAGGGGACATGGGGTGGCAGAGAAATTAAATGAATGAATTATTTATTTATATATTTGTTTAAAAGATTTTTATACCGCTCTTCTAAACATCCAAACTGGTTTACAGTGAAGCATAAATACAAAAGACCATCAAAAAAAATTATTAAAATCAAAAACCATTAAACAATTTAAACAACAAGAATAAATGAGCAGATAGGAAATAAATAATATAAAGCAACATATAGTATTGTATTGGCAACCTTCAGTCTCGAAAGACTATGGTATCGCGCTCTGAAAGGTGGTTCTGGCACAGCGTCTAGTGTGGCTGAAAAGGCCAATCCGGGAGTGACAATCCCTTCCACACCGGGAGCAAGTGCAGTCTGTCCCTGGTCTGTCTCCCTGGCTATGGGCCTTCCTTCTTTGCCTCTTAGCCTCAGACTGTTGGCAAAGTGTCTCTTCAAACTGGGAAAGGCCATGCTGCACAGCCTGCCTCCAAGCGGGCCGCTCAGAGGCCAGGGTTTCCCACTTGTTGAGGTCCATCCCTAAGGCCTTCAGATCCCTCTTGCAGATGTCCTTGTATCGCAGCTGTGGTCTACCTGTAGGGCGCTTTCCTTGCACGAGTTCTCCATAGAGGAGATCCTTTGGGATCCGGCCATCATCCATTCTCACGACATGACCAAGCCAACGCAGGCATCTCTGTTTCAGCAGTGAATACATGCTAGGGATTCCAGCACGTTCCAGGACTGTGTTGTTTGGAACTTTGTCCTGCCAGGTGATGCCGAGGATGCATCGGAGGCAGCGCATGTGGAAAGCGCTCAGTTTCCTCTCCTGTTGTGAGCGAAGAGTCCATGACTCGCTGCAGTACAGAAGTGTACTCAGGACGCAAGCTCTGTAGACCTGGATCTTGGTATGTTCCGTCAGCTTCTTGTTGGACCAGACTCTCTTTGTGAGTCTGGAAAACGTGGTAGCTGCTTTACCGATGTGCTTGTTTAGCTCGGTATCGAGAGAATGAGTGTCGGAGATCGTTGAGCCAAGGTACACAAAGTCATGGACAACCTCCAGTTCATGCTCAGAGATTGTAATGCAGGGAGGTGAGTCCACATCCTGAACCATGACCTGTGTTTTCTTCAGGCTGATTGTCAGTTCAAAATCTTGGCAGGCCTTGCTAAAACGATCCATGAGCTGCTGGAGATCTTTGGCAGAGTGGGTAGTGACAGCTGCATCGTCGGCAAAGAGGAAGTCACGCAGACATTTCAGCTGGACTTTGGATTTTGCTCTCAGTCTGGAGAGGTTGAAGAGCTTTCCGTCTGATCTGGTCCGGAGATAGATGCCTTCTGTTGCAGTTCCAAAGGCCTGCTTCAGCAGGACAGCGAAGAAGATCCCAAACAAGGTTGGTGCAAGAACACAGCCCTGCTTCACTCCGCTTCGGATGTCAAAAGGGTCTGATGTGGAGCCATCGAAGACAACAGTGCCCTTCATGTCCTTGTGGAAAGATCTGATGATGCTGAGGAGCCTGGGTGGACATCCAATCTTGGGGAGAATCTTGAAGAGGCCGTCTCTGCTGACCAGGTCGAAAGCCTTTGTGAGATCTATGAAGGCTATAAAGAGTGGCTGTTGTTGTTCCCTGCATTTCTCCTGCAGTTGTCTAAGGGAGAATACCATATCAGTGGTGGACCTGTTGGCTCGGAATCCACACTGCGATTCTAGGATAGACGCTCTCTGCAAGTACCTGGAGCCTCTTTAGTACAACTCGGGCAAACAGCTTTCCTACAACGCTAAGGAGAGAGATGCCGCAGTAGTTGTTGCAGTCACCCCTGTCACCTTTGTTCTTGTACAGCGTGATGATGTTTGCATCCCTCATGTCTTGAGGTACTCCACCTTCTCTCCAGCAGAGACAGAGGATTTCATGCAGCTCAGTGACGATGATCTCTTTGCAGCATTTTAGGACTTCAGCAGGCATGCTGTCTTTTCCAGGTGCCTTGCCAAAGGCAAGGGAGTCCAGGGCCACATGAAGTTCTTCTAGGGTTGGTTCACTGTCAAGCTCTTCCAGCACAGGCAGGCACTCAATGTTGTTCAGTGCTTCTTCGGTGACTACATTTTCTCTGGAATATAGCTCAGAGTAGTGCTGCACCCAGCGTTCCATCTGCTGCGCCCGATCCTGGATGACCTCGCCTGTGGCAGACTTCAGAGGGGCAATTTTCTTCTGTGTTGGACCTAGGGCCTGCTTGATACCATCATACATCCCCTTGATGTTGCCCGTGTCAGCTGCTATCTGTATCTCGGAACAGAGCTGGAGCCAGTAGTCGTTAGCACATCTCCTGGCAGTCTGTTGGACTTTGCTGCGAGCAGTTCGGAGGACCTGCAGGTTGCGCTCACTGGGACAGGCCTTGTATGCTGCTTGAGCGCTCCTCTTTTCCTCAATGACTGGTGTCAACTCCTCAGAGTGGGCTTCAAACCAGTCTGCTGCCTTGTTGGTCTTCTTGCCGAATATGGACAAGGCGGTGTTGTAAACGGTATTCTTGAAATGTTCCCATCTGTTGGATGCGTTTGCGTCGGCCGGGCCTGGAACAGATTCCTCGAGCGCTTGTGCAAATTCCTCCACTTTTCTCTGATCCCGGGTCTTGCTGGTATCAATGCGAGGTTTTCCTTCCTTTTTCGAGTGATACAGTCGCTTTGTTTGCAGTTTCACTCTGCTGCACACCAGGGAGTGGTCAGTGTCGCAGGCAGCACCATGATAACTGCGTGTGATCTTGATGCTGGGAAGGCTGGAGCGTCTGGTGAGGATCAGGTCGAGCTGGTGCCAGTGCTTTGATCTTGGATGTCTCCAAGAGACTCTATGTTGGGGCTTTGTGTTGAAGAATGTGTTGCTGACACAGAGACCGTGATGACAGCAAAACTCTAGCAGGCGTTGGCCATTTTCGTTCATCCTCCCAGTGCCAAACTGACCTAAGCAAGTGGGCCATGAACTGTTATCAGCACCAACTCTAGCATTGAAATCGCTGAGGATGAACAATGGCTCTTTTACAGGGATTTTCTTGACAGTGGTGGCCAGGTCATCATAGAATTTGTCTTTGGCTTCTGCTGGAGACGACAGAGTCGGTGCATAAGCACTGATGAGAGTGATAGGTCCTGCTGATGACTGGAGCTGCAGGGACAAAATTCTTTCACTTCCCACAGTAGGTGGGATGATGGATTTCAGCAGGGTATTTCTGACCGCAAAGCCAACGCCATGTTCCCTGGTTTCGTTTGGTGGTTTTCCCTGCCAGAAAAATGAGAAATATATATATATATATATATATATATATATATATATATATATATATATATATATATATATATATATATATAAATATAAAGCAGCATAAAGGCCAAAGGCCATATATTTATATATAATATAAATATAAAGCAGCATAAAGGCCAAAAAAATTAAGGGGTCCCTAAGGAGCACCTCCCTCCCCAAAGGCAGGTGAAACAGAGAGGTCGTCAAACCCTGCCGGAAACCATGTACTGAAGAAGCTGCTCTCAGATCTTCTGGCAGCTGGTTCCAGAGCTGTGGTGCCACATCTGAGAAGGCTCTGCAGCTTGCCTCCATCCCTCTGGCTTCAGATGGCAGCGGTATCCTGAGAAGAGCCCTCTCTGATGACCACAGGGGATGCGCAGGAATGTGTGGGGGAAGGCAGGCAGTCCCTGAGGTAGCCTGATCCTATGCCTTACAGAGCTTTAAACAGCACCTTGGAAAGGACTGGGCAGCCAGTGAAGCCCCTGGAGCAATGGCATAGCAGATTCCACATGCCGAGCCCCAGCCACCAACCAAGCTTCTGCATTCTTCACCAGCTGCAACTTCTGAACCGTTTTCAGGGGCAGCCCCATGTCAAGGGCATTACAGTAGTCTAACCAAGATGTCACTAGGGCATGGACCACCAAGGCCAGGTCCAACTGGCACAGGTAGGGCTGCAGTCGGCGCACCTGCTGAAGCTGGGCAAAAGCCCCCCTGGCCACAGCTGCCACCTGAGCATCCAGGGACAGTTGTGGGTCCAGGAGGACTCCCATCCAGAGCATGTTGTGGGACTAATACCAGCATAGCCACCTTCCAGCTCAGGAGGACCTCTGTATTTGCATCTGTCTTCATGGCAGAAGACCTTGGGCAGATACTGCTGCCCAAAAGGCCCCCTCAATAGTGGGTGCAGATCCAGGAAGACCCATTGGGGCTGCCATTGCTCAATATACAGTAAGTGAAAGTTGTTTCCTTACCCCCAGGAAACCCCCAGGAGACCACTGGATACAGCGGTGGCCATTTTTGGTGATAGGGAAGCATAGGATTGGCCTGTAAGTCAGATAGAGGGTAAAGGAGAAGACGTTTCAGACATTTGACAAACTAAATATCAGTAAGTCACCAGATGCAGAAGGCACCAACTCAAGAAGAACGAAAGAATTTGCAGAAATTTTGAGAAAAATGCGCTACTTGTTTGTTAAAAGGGCCGCTGTGCCAGAGGACTGGAGGACAGCTAATGTCACACCAATCTTTAAAAAAGGAAGCAGGGGGGATCTGGGAAACTACAGGTGGGTCATTGTAAATTCAGTCTTACATCAGGAAGTAATAATAATAAATAATAAACTTTATTTGCATCCCGCCCTTCTCCCTAAAAGGGACCCAGGGCGGCATATTAAAGTACGTTTAATATGTTTGCTCTCCTGGGCCTTCATTGGCCATCTGGCGCTCTTGAGCCTCAGTCTAGTTGGGGCTTGTCCGGCCTCTTTGTGGACCTTCATTGGACGCCCCACACCTTCCCTTTTCCAGCCCTGCAGGCAGCCTCCTCTTCATAATCATCTCAGCTTGGGCCATAAGAGCCATCACCTCCCCTGTTTCATTACCAACCTCAGAGGAAAAAGTGAGCTCCAGTATGCAAGGGGCAGGGGGCTTGGGAGCCTTCCTCCCAACTTCTGAGTTTTCTTAGGCCTAGTCAAACACAAACAGGAGAGGGGGCAACCACCCCCTATAGTTGTCTAAAACCCAGACAAACACACCAGAGGCTGCCCACAAGCTCAGACGCCACCCAGCAGAGCGAAACTAGGAGCTGCCACATACTGAGTCAGACCACTTGGTCTGTCTACTTCTGCTTGGCCAATCCAGGCTGGTCCAGTAGTACCAGTAGAACCACTATGTTTGTCTGAATGTCACCCAGTGAGCAGCAGGGACTGAGCAGAGGACTGTCACCCCCCCAGCCAGGGAGACAGAGGCCCCTGGTAAAGAAAGAGGGAAAGGGGGGACCCAAAGGGAATGCAAACCTGAAGATAAGGCAGCTCACCATTCTTTAAGCCCCAGCATGGCAATCATCCCTGCACCTGCACCCAGTCAGAGAGCACCTGAGAGCTCTATGCTATGCATGTCCACGCAGAAGCAAGTCCCACCATAGTCAATGAGGCCTTCTCCCAGGCAAGCCCAATGGGACTGCAGCCCAAGCACGTCTACTTGGAAGCCAGCCGCACCATAGTCCATGGGGCTCACTGCCAACAGACACTGAATTTAGGTGGAAACGTTGGTGCCCAAACAGGCTTTGGCTGCTTAGCTGAACCTGGCCAAGGCAGACTTGGTGGAGGCTTCAGTGGTCTCGGTGGTGGTGGAAGCCTTGGAGCCGTCCCTGTTGTCATCCCCTCCGGTGTAAGTCAGCTCCCACCCTCATCCAGCCGGCCACCTCCCTGGTAACCATCCCTGGACCAGTTCTCTCTGCTAGCTGTGAGCCAGCTAGCTCACAGGGAGGGCACCAGGATGTATGTCTGTATGTATGTATGGGTATACATGAAAAGGTGTAAAGTTTTAGAAGCCACTACTGGTTTTGAAGGCTCTAGTTCCCGACCAGCTCAACATGTTTGACGAAGCACTGGAAATTCTCTTCAAACACTTCAAAAAATTTGTTGTTAGAGATATAGAAATATGAACTCCTCCTCGTTTCTCCAGCCAGGGTGAGATGAGCAGGCTGAACACCAAGGAGCTCCCAAATGGGTTGAAGGTGAGACGGGATCAAATGGCTCCTTCTTCGTATGGAGTTGGGGCCGATACTAAGAGTCTGGTGCGTGGGGGGTGGCTTGGGTGGAAGACCTGCTTACAACTTGGAATGCCCCCAGCAAAAAAAGCATCAACTCCCCATTGGGGGATATCAGGGAGGGCTGCCCATTTGACCCAAATGTTTCTCCAGCTGTTAATGGCCTTAATGCGAAATGGGCAACTCCTGCACACCTTCACCCTCTAGTTCAGTCCCGTCCTGGTCGCAGACCCTCCTGCCCCATGCTCAAGGCTTGGTGGTCTTCTTGTGATGTCATCAGGCCCAGACTCCAATCGCTCAGCTTTTGGGGTGCTTCTGGTCTAGCAACCAGGAGTCCTTTGACCTGCTGGGTTCAGCCACGGACAAGGAGTTGGGCTTTCATTGTCCCCATTGAAACAGCTCTTCCCTGATGGTCTGTTTCAGGCTCAGGCCAACACCCAGAGCATGGCTGATCGTGACCGATTCTACACCGTTCTAGCGGATGCCTCCAGGCCAGCAGTGGGAAGGGGCTCATCTCCCAGCACTGACCCTGACGGGGGTCTTGCAAAAACAACTGGAAGCCTTGCTGCGTCTGTCCGGGAGACTTTCCAGGAGGGCCCACCATCAGCCCCTGTTTTGATGCCTTTCTTGCATCAAACACCCTCAAGACCCCTTGGCACTGAAGAGGAAATGATCAGGAATTTTCTAGAAATGCCACTAAGATCTGGGTGACCTCTGGAGAGGCAAATGCAATTTTGAACAAGTAGGAAATGGTCACCATGACATAGATCCAATTATCTTTATCTTTTACCTCTGGGTCCAAATGTCACCTATGTTCCCTCCTATACCCTTGTTCTCTGCTACTCCCACTTCTGAAGGGATCCTGCTTAATAACTCCTTGGAGATGAAGAATGTAGACTTCACTGAGTAAATAAGGAGTTCCTCACCAGGACTGTCTTGCTTTGCTTATTCCTCCTGGGGCTAAAGGATAATTTCCAGCCCCCTGCCCTTTCCTTCTCATTAAAGCTGAACTTGCATTGAATCTTTGGTGTGCTAAATTATTAGGAATAATAATTATTATAATGAAGTATGACAATTTATTATGTTGTTTTTAAACAATGGTCTCTTCTGAACCCACACCCCTGCCATGGATCCAGCCCACCAAACTGGTCTCTTCTGAACCCACACATCTACCATGGATACAGACCCCTGAATGGCCTGAAAAAAGAGGGAAAAGAAAGGAAAGGTGGAGAAAAATAAAGGCGATGGACCTCTTCCCCCTTCATTCATCCAGGGGTCCAGTAGGCACCACCTTAAATACCATTGGTGCTGCCCGTATCACTGGTTGAGAATGACTGCTGTTCATCGAACCCTTTGCATCCCTCACTTCCCCAATGGCCTTTTTAAAACCCTGTTTAATCTTTCCATAAATGGATTGTATTTTCAACCATGGCTGTCTGTTTCCTGGTTCGGACATACAGAAGACTGACAAATCTCCTCAAACTGATAGGGGCCCCTGTTGTTACATCCTTTCCGGGATGGTGGGTACCTAGCAGCCTCCATCTGCCTGGTCTGAAAGCCTAGGCTGCTGCCAGCAGGCACAATTTACTATAAATTTCCCCCACTCAGCTGTGTGTGCAAACATTGGAGACTGGGGGAAGCATGAAGGATGTCAGTGTGCTAACCACTAGTCAGTACTGCCCTGTGTCAACCTGAAGACTCTGAGACTCTCCTCTTCTTCCTTGTCATAGTCCACATGCAGCAACAATACCCCAGTGCTCCCATGTTCTATAGTGATACTATACCATGTTCCATAGTGATACAGCGAGCACAGCTGTTCTGTGGCCAATGTGCCCACCCTGGGTGAGATAAAAGCCACCCTGAGCAGCGTCCCATCTCCCCGCCAGCCCTGACACAGAAATGCAGGGACCAGAGTTCCCTGGAGAGAGAGACTGAATATTGAAGCAGGTTAGACTCTCCCCCCTCCCTCCCTCCAAGCACCCAATCAGGGGCAGAGATGGTCTTCTTGCCTTGAGTGACACTGGGACAGGCAGAAAATGTGCCCTTGCCAAGGAGGGGAGGGGAGCAGCACTGGGCAGTTTCCTTGTTCATTTCATTGAGGAAGCAGGAAGGTGGGTCAAGTCAGGACTACTTGCTGAGAAACTGATCAAGTTGGCAAGGGCACCTTTCCACATCCAGAAGCATTGGAAACTCATGGACATACATTCAGGAGTGATGCAGCCCATCTCTGCCAAGGCAAGCTGAAGATGTGTGGGTGGTCTTCACTTATGCGAGGCGTTGGCACTGCCATTTCACACAGTCCACTGTATACCCCGTTAATTGGCTTTTGAATCAAGGTGATGAGGGAGGGAATATTCTCCTTATTAAAAGAGTAATTTCCTGATGCTCAGTGATTATCAAGAGAGTCAATCTGTGCTGGGTTCCCTCTGTCCTCCAATTTCAGGCGGTCTGGAGGCCAATGGTACAGACACATCTTCCTGGCTCAGGGAGACTCTTGCCCCTTCCAGTCTTTTAAAGAACTCTGCCTCTAGCCCTACATTTACACCCCCAGATTCCCCTTCCTTCCTTCTGGCCTGCCTGACCAATTAGAGTGCCCCTTTCTGCCTTCCAAAGCATGTAAGAAACGTACAATTATTTTGTGCAAACCCCCCAATGCCTGGCAAAAGAGACACCTGGTTTTTTTTTCCTTTCTGCTCGCCAGGTGAACGCAAACTTGAGCAAAAGAAGGGGGAGCAGACTCATTCCCTTTGCCTTTCTCCCTCTTGCCTTTCTTTTGGCTTCCCTCTCCTTTAGTTCCCCTTCCTCAGACCTCCCCATTTGTCATTCTTGCCCTGCCAAGACTTGGATGAGCGTCAGGGTCTGCCTGTGCTTCTATTCCTGCACAGCCCCAGTTCAGAAATCTGGTTGGTTTCGGAACTGGCTGTGCATTTTCTTCCCTGTCTGAGTCTTGCCTTTTAATAAAATCCTATGCAGGTCTACTCAGAAGCAAGTCTCATGGTGTGGAAGCAGACTTACTCCCAGGAAAGGGTGTGTGTATATATATACAAACATGTGTTCCTATTTTGATCTCAGGTCTCAGCCTTCCTCCTCCGAGGAACCCTCCTCTCCCTCCCTCTCTCCCTCCCTCTCTCTCTCTCTGTCTTTTCTTGGCCTCAATCAAAGGTTATTTCACTTGCTATGGATGGCTACTTTTCTTTGGGGTTTTTTGAGTTTGTTCCTATTAGACAGCTCAGCTGCTTGTCCAGGTATGGTGTGGACCAGGGAGGAGGGGTAGGATTTTGGTGTGGACCCTGCTGCAAGCAGGGCTAGAGCAGGGACCTGCAAAAATTCCTACATGGTGCCAGTCTCAAGGACGCTGGTCATCTGACTTGAACTGCAAAACAGACCTCAAACGTCTTCCAGCCTGGGTGAGACGGTACAGTTGAGTTTCCTCCACCTTTTGGCATGGAGAACTTGGGCCAAGCATCAGACGTGTCACATTTTGACTCACCAAAAAAGTGAGCGACTTGGTGTCCATCCAGTGAATTAGTCTACCTAGAATGAGGCAATCACCTTGCAACACACAGCTTGGCAGGACCCCTGGTTCATCCCACCTGCAGGGGGGTATATAAGGCTTGCAGCTCAGAGCTTCGCCTCATCCCAAACTTCTGGAAGAAGAAGACAAGGTCAGGTGGGTTCTGCTGATCAGTTTGGTGAGTCTCTATTTGTAGACCTTCCAATATCTATCTATCTATCTATCTATCTATCTATCTATCTATCTATCTATCTATCTATCTATCTATCTATCTATCGCTTTTATTGTAAAAAAAAAGTGCAGGAACTCACAACTTGTTAATCTTTATTTATTTATTTATTTATTTATTTATTTATTTATTTATAAACCATTTTTTATTGGAGAAATAAGTAATAAGATACAACTAGACAACACGTGATTAACACGTACAGAGGAGGCAAGCTAGGGCTCCAGGTCAATTGAATTTCTCTTCTTTTGAAGAGGTACACCTTCTACCAGTATGCAACAGTCCCAGCAAGCATAATAGGTGTCCCCTTTTCTCACATTCCCACATGAAAGGCTCATCCTAGGCACCACCATCTCCCAAGAGATGGAGGATCTCCCAGCATGATCAGACACAGTAGGTGAGCTCATGAACCTCGCTTCTCCCAACAGATATGAAGCTCTTCATGTTTCCAAATCAGAGGCAGAGAAGAATTATCAGTCTCCCCTCAGTCATACTGGCACAGCGTCAGCCTGCCCTCCCTCACCCACCCTTTCAGCTCCCTCTCCACAGGATAAGCAGTCATTATCTCAGCAGAACGATCCCAGTAACTGCTTCTTGACCTTGTTGGGCAATTACAATATTATCATTGGAAACACGCTCCTTTTTGTATGTAAACAGCTTAATACTATTCTTGCCCAGCTGGACTCACTTCACAAGGCCATTCAACCGCCTTTACCTTCCCTCTCTGCTCAAGCTTTGGGTCTGAACTTTAACAAGCCAGGGGAAGCTGAACTGCTGGGGCTGCATGAGAATCTGAATTGTGGAGAAGCTGCCTATTGTTTGTTGAAAAATCAGATACTGCTGGAATTCCAGGACTCTCCCATTCATAAGGGGCGCTGGGCCAATAAACTGAGGTCAAAAGACTCTCTATGCAGATTATTATACCTTGATCCATCTCAGGCTGACTGTGTTGATCTGCAGGAAATCATAAAACTCCCTTGGATTCCCCAGTCTCCAAACTGGACCCAGCTTCTTTTGAAGTTTGGCACCTCTCGGATCCCAGGCCAGCTGCATGGGAAGAGTTTGTTTCTTCGGTCCTTTGGCATTTTCTTGCGGAGGGTGTTTACCGACTTGATTATTAAACCTCTGCTCCCAAGGTACAAAATGCAGCCTCCCCCTCCTCTCCTTCCATCCAGCCTTGCGCAGGCTGGCTCTGTGCCCAGTCGCTGGAGGAGAGATAATCGTACCCAGAGCGTGGGAGTTGCCAATTGCTTTTCTCCTGATTCAAGCCCCTTGGTGCTGCCTTGTGCTAATGAGTTAAGGGCTGCCACTGACTCTCTGGGAAATGCTTTGCTTCACTTGAAGTCTTCACTGCACAAGCCACAGGCTTTTGCTTTCTCCCAGCCAGTTAATTCAACAATTGGCTGTTCAACTGGTGCAGCTTCTAATAGCAAATGGCAGGTCCAGCCTTCTGGCGCTGGCACCGAACCTCAAGCACCAGACCAGGCACATTCTTCATTGATATCTGAGATGATGGGAGCTCAGTCACCCTCTGTCTGCATACCCCCCCTAACTGGAGCAGATGAGTCTATGGATAGCTCTCCTTCTGAAGCCTTTAAGCCTGTGCTGATGAATGAATCGGCCAGTGAGGTGGACTATCTCAATGGAGTGGGTTTGCAGTGCCATTCAACTAACTCGGAGGAGGTCCTGCATCATGTTGTGGCTATCCAACAATTGCCTAGAGACTCAGCCCAGGTCTTGTCATCTTCCCCAAGCTCATCACAGCCTAACATGAACTCCTTATCTAAAGCCCTGGATGGGGTACCATCAGGGGCAACATCTGCTGCTCCCTGCGATGAGGAATTGGAATCAGCTCTTGTGTCCTGTAAAGCTTTGCCAAAGATTCCTGGCTCCCACCTACCCTCCAGGTTCCTTGGGGACATAGAAGTGAATGACCAAAATTCAGGTTCAGCTAACTCAATTACTACTGCCCTCCCAATGCATTTACCTACTGACGACCATTCACTCATTGCAAGGGCGCTCCCAGCCCCCAAAGGCCCCTTGTCAACGGAACAAGGCCCTAGGGCAGATCCTCCTGCATTGGTGGCTAAAGATCTGATAATGGAATTACAGCTGGAGGGGGATGACATTGTGGAGGGTGCCATCAGCGCCTTTAAGGAACTCACAAGACCAGAACAAATAAATATTATCAGATCCCTGGACAGGGTTAAAGCAGAACTTCTCAATTATAATACGGAAACTTCGACCTATGAAATCCATTCTCTGACCCTTCCAGTGCCAGCATCTGCTCATCAATCTGCTTTAGAAGTAGCCACTGAGGCAATTCCCGTCCCTTATTCCAGGGATTTTACACCATCTCCAGTGACCAACTTATCCCTGAGTAGCTGCATGTCTCATCATCCTTCTGGTGCTGAGTGTCCATCAGGAAGCAAAGATTGACTAATTAATGCTTCTCCAGCCCCTGCTACTTCTTCCCAACTAAAAATTCTTTCCTGGAACATTGCAGGGTGGAAGAATAAGAAAAATGACAGTGGCTTCTTAAGATATCTTAGAACCTTTGACATTATTCTGTTGCAGGAGACATGGGCTTTGGACCATCTGTATATTCCTGGCTACAAGGCTTTTGTAGTACCTGCAACTAAATCCACCTCTAATGGTCGTCCTTTGGTGGGTTTAGCCAGCCTTGTACTGAAGCAGTTTAAGTCATGCCCTCTAGACATCATTCCAGGCTGTTGCAAGATACAAGCACTGAGGGTGTCTTTTGCAGACATTGACTTAATCTGCGTCAACACTTATATCCCTCCTTTGCTTAATAGTTTACAAAGGACCCAGCTCTGGAATGATCTATCATCATGTATGAATGACCTTAAGAGGGCCCACCCCCATGCTGAAATTCTTTTGCTGGGCGATTTAAATGCCAGGGTGGGAAATTCAGCAGATATCTTTCGCAGAGCCTGGGATGTGGTTGATGACAGCTCCCTCCCCCCCATTTGCGCACTAAGCAGGCGGTCCAAAGATGCATACTATAATGCTAATGGTATGGCCCTTGCTAAGTTTTCCATCAGCTTTAACATGATCTGGCTCAATGGTCTAAGAGAGTTCCCCAACGCTGATGAATTTACTTTTGTATCCTCTCGTGGTGCCAGCGTTGTGGATTACATTTTAGTTTCCACTAAAATGAAACATCATGTGAAAGATTTTGCCATTGGGGACCTAACCCTTAGTGACCATCTACCTTTAATCTTGGTCCTTGACCTCCATTCTGGGAGTGTTCCATTACAAGCTGAGATGGATACAAATCCAGAGTGTAGGTATAAAATTGTGGCTAACAGCGCCCTTTCCCCAATTTCCATCTTCTAAGTACGGAACCAGCAAGCAGAGATTTTTTATCGGCCATTCTACAGGATCCGGATCCCCTTGTTCAAATAAAATCCTTTGAAGGTTTTATTGGTCACGTTTTTAAGGTTTTGAGTACGAAGCCTAAGTTGGTTAAATCCTGTGGTGCATTTGACAAAAAGGATTGATTTGGCAGTGAATGTAGGAATCTTAAGGTGTGTATTAGGGCTTCTTATTTAGATTTTAGAAAGTACAATGACTCCGAGTGTTTGGTTAAATACTCTATCCTTAAAAAACAACTAAGTGTTTTATTGACAGAGAAAAAGAAAAGGTTTGTTTTAACTCAATGGAACAAGCTGCATCAAGCAATTCAACCAAAAAATAATAAACAATTTTGGGCGGTTGTAGCAGGTTCGTGGAGATCAGAAACATACGTCCCTGCTATTATTCCATCATCTACATGGGTTCAACACTTCACAGACATTTTTTACGATAAGAGCAAATCCCCAGACGCCTACCCTGACTTCACCTCTGTGGATCTGCCTATCTGGCCTCCTGTGACCCCTGAGGAAATTAAAGAACTAATTATGCAATTGAAGCCAGGGAAGGATGCAGGTCCAGATGAAATACCACCTGAGCATTTAAAAGGCGATCCAGAATGGTGGGCCCAGTTACTTGCCCACGTCTTTACAGTGATTGACAGTTCTGGCCTATTGCCTAATGTCTGGCTTACAGCGACAGTTATTCCTATCCATAAAAAGGGTGACCCTACCACACCAGGAAATTTTCGGCCCGTTAGTTTGCTTTCTGTAATAGGTAAGATTTATGCTAAATATCTATGCAATAAACTTACTCTCTGGGTTACTTCGCAAGGCATCTTAGGCCCCGAGCAATCTGGCTTCTGTCGGGGCAAATCAACTTTGGACAATTGCTTGATCCTATCTCATTTGGCCCATAAGCAGGTTAGGATATGCAAGGCTCGCCTTTATGTAGCCTTCCTTGATCTGAAAGGTGCCTTCGATTCTGTGGATAGGGAGCTTCTTTGGTCCACGTTGGAAAACATGGGGATTGATAAAAGATTGTTGCTGCTGATTAGGTCCCTCCATCTAAATACTTCATGCAGGGTTAGACACTCCTGGAGTGGGAATCTAACTCATTCCATCGCTACCAACAAAGGGGTCAAACAGGGCTGTGTCTTGTCCCCCATGCTTTTCAATCTGTTTCTAAATGACCTTGCCCCATCCCTGAAGGAAGTAGATAGCCATTGCCCGAAGCTTGGCGCAAGCCAAGTGCCGCTACTTCTGTATGCGGATGATGCAGTACTGATATCCCGTACTAGGACTGGCCTAAAACGTCTGCTGAATCGCACTGAAGAGTATCTTCTTTCCAACAAATTGCAAATCAACTATGCTAAATCTAAGATAATGATATTTGCCAATAGATGGAAGGCTTTTAAGTGGTCTTGTAATGGCAATAAAATGGAGCAGGTTAAGCATTTCAAGTACCTGGGAATCAACTTCCATTACAGGCTCACTTGGGCTTTTCATCGTAAGGCAGTGCAGAATGCATCCAAACTGGCGTCCTCAGCTATTTCCCGTTTCTTTTTTACCTGCGGCAATGGTTATGTTCCAGCTGCTCTGGAGGCGTTTAAGGGAAAGATTCTTTCCCTGGTCCTTTATGGCTCTCCCGTCTGGTATAAGGCTATTACCCAACCATTAGAACGCATTCAAGCCTCCTTTCTGCGGAAGATTTTGGGTTTACCCAGGTGTGTTCCCTACTCGGTTCTGTGTCTTGAGGTGGGGTTAATTCGGCTAAAGACGACTGCTTGGCTTAGATTACTGAAATTTTGGTTTAGGACTTTATTTAACCCTACCTCCTCTGGTCTAATGCTCCAATTATTGTCGGATTCAGTCCTGCCATTAGAGATCACTGATCTTCTAACCAAGCTCAAGTCAATAGGGCTGGACACTGCAGAGCTAGGCATGATTGGTTGTGATGCTGCTTACAGAATCATCAAAGAAAGAATTCTTGACATTGAACAACAAGAGCTGTTTAGTGCCACCAGAACCACATGCTCTCCACTCTATCTCCATGTTCCAATCAGTTTCGGGAAACTGGCCTCCTTCTTTTATCACCTGGAGTGCCCACAGGCTCGGAGAGCATTCACACTTGCAAGATGTAATGCTCTTCCATCAGCCGTGTTATCGGGCAGGTTCAGTGGTATTCCCTACTCGGAGAGGAAATGCAAGTGTGGTAGGGATTGTATTGAGACCATAACACATACCCTTTTCTACTGCCCACTTCATGATGTCTCACGCAAGAAATATCTAGGCCCTTTGCTAACTAGGATGCAGGGCTGGGAGGACTCAATCATGCTTCAGTCTCTCCTTTCCACATCTGACTCTGAGACCCTTGATAGGGTCGCTGCCTTTTTATCTGGGGTAATTGCCAGGCAGAGCTCTGGAACTCTGGGCAGTATGTGAGGAAAAGACTGATGTCTATGTTGTGGTGTCTTTGTATATTTTTGTTTTGTTTTGTTCTTTCTCTGTATTTTATGCCAATAAAGGTCTACTGAAACTGAAACTGAAACTAATATTTAAAATAAGGTTTTTCTTATCTGATTCTTAATTTCTAACGTCACATTTAAGAGGAATATCTCCAATTGAAATGGTAATACAGACTTCAGTATCTCTTATGTTATATATCATTTTCCAAAATTTCTTTATTTTTTTGCCATTCCACCCCACATAATAAAAAAATTCCCTCAATTCTTTACTCATCCAATATTTATTTAATAGTTCAGACTACACTTTTACTATTTCCTCTAAAATAAAATACCATCTATCAATTATTTTATATAACTTCTCTTTTAAAAAAATAACCCTTATTTATCTTAATACCACTTAATTTTCACAATACTTATATTTCAAATTTTCATTTACATCTACTTTGATTTAATATAATTAAAAAGAAAAAAAAGATCTACTTGTTGTTCAGCCATTTTAACTTTCTGTCTTAGTGCTTGCTTTGTTCTCTGTCTTATCAGTGTTCCTTCTTACTCCTCCCACTGCGCCTTCCATTTCTTCTTTTTCTTCTTAAATCTCTTGAATTTCTTAGTCCCTCTCTCTATTTCTTTCTTTTTCTTCATTCTGTTGTTTTTCAAATTGACTAAAATGGCATTTAAAAATGTAAAGGATGTTTGTAAAAGCCAGACCTTATTAATGGATTTCTTGATGGATTTTAGAAGAGAAATGGAACAACAGGTCAGGAAAGTATCTGAACAAATGAAGCAAACACACTCCTCCCTGATAAGCATGCAGGAACAGATCACAAATAATAGACAAGAAAAAAGAATGGATCAAATGTCGGGTGAAATTAAAGAAGTGGAGTATTTTGAAATGAGACAGGAGATGGAAGAAGCAACTGTCAATATAACAATTAAGAATGTTAAGGAAGGAAAAAGAGGAAACGTTCAGGGAGCAAGCTGTCTCAAGAAGAGAAAGAATTTATGGATTAAATCCAGGCTTGATTCCAGGCCTCTTGCTAGGAAAACGAAAGTAAAAGTCTTTTCAGCCGTTGAATATTAATTAATCATTTCTTTTCAATGCATACCATTAAGAAAATAATCTTGTGTTTACTCCAGCAGGGGTTTCTGCAAGGACATCCCCTGATGGCCATGCACCCCCGGCTAGGATTTCAGTGCAGAATTTGTGGTATCCTGCCAGGGTAATGTATCTGGTAATCTAGATATGCCTGTGGCAGTCAAACAATGTTTGAATTTGGGCAATTTTTTATTTTGCTCCTCTCTTAAGAAACCTGATGTACGCAGTCTTGGCTTGGAGACAAGCTGCAGCCCTCAGGAGTTGTAGGAGAGCAAAGAAGCACTTCTGAGATTGAAAACAGCCCCGCACAGTTAGCAAGAACACAGGGCTCTACTTATTCACAATGATTCATGTTGCTTTCTAGTAAGGGGCCTGTTTTGGGATCAGAAGCAGGTCTCTATTAGGGGATTCAGTCCTGCTGGGTGGACCATAGCAGCTTCTCCCATTCTGCATTTGGTGCCTGCTTATTGGCTCAGGTTCCTGCAGGAGGCAGATACCAGGAGAAACCCCCAGAAGAGGGTTGGCTTCATCTCAGCTGCCTGGGACCCCAGGTCTAGAGCCCAGGAGACAGGGCCCCACTCACAGGACTTGGGTGGAAAGAGCTGAGGATGTTGCCTTGCAGGGAAATCGGACAAATGGGACAGGGAAAGTCTGAGCATGAGATGCGTCTGGAAAAATGACATTCATTTTCACTGGGATTTCTTCTGCTGGTTAAAAATGCTGAACAAACCCCTGGCAAACCTCTGGGCTGCTGGCATTTCCACAGGGCTCCTCTGGGAGTCAGAAAGAAGCTGGGAAGCCAATTTGCCGGAGACATTTCAAATTAGCTGTAACAGGGGTGCTTTATTTTGTGTCCACACCCTCATTTATTCACCAACAGAGTGCCGCAACCAAATGGCAGCCGCTTCAGTTGGTGCTCATCATGGCGGTGGCAGCAGCAGTGATGCTCGCAGACCAAGGCCGGGAGCTGGTGCTGCAGAGCTTATTGTGGAGGCATCAGCACGCCCAACCTCAGACTGGGCCGCAAGCATCACAACTGAAGGGAAGACCACGCTGGGACTTGCTTCGAGGAAGCCAAAAGCACTTTGCAAGTCCCAGCCAGAAGCCGAAGCCCCTGGCAGCACTCAGGCTCAGCTCGTGGGCATTCCGTTCTGATGTTCTTTTGCAGCTCTCCTGCTCTGGGGGCTATTTCTCGTCGATGCTGCAGTTGCGAATTCTGCATGCAAGAGAGGGGAAGAACTTCTCCACATTGCTCGTGATCAACCCATCATTTCCAGGGCTGTCAGTAATGATTCAGAAGGTGGACTTTCTCCTGGACCTATTTTCCCTTCACAGTTTAAGGAGGGAGCAGCAACTGGAAAGAACTTAAAACTCAGTCTGAGTGGACTGAGTGATGGGCTGGATAAAGTGAGTGCAGGGTCTGTAGCATAAGGGGCCCTTCTTCTTCTCCTTCTCCTTCTCCTTCTCCTTCTCCTCCTCCTCCACCACCACCACCACATATATTAAAACACAAAATACCATAACAGAGACGCAGCCTCTCGCATCCATCAGCAAGGCCTGGGAGCAAAGGGTTAAGCTAATCAGAAGATTATATACCTTCTTCTGTTTCACTTGACTGATTTCTCAGGAAGTCAGTGCTATTTAGCAAGAAATCCACTAAAGATACAACAGAAAATATCTTCATAATCAAAAGGAGTCTTAACAAACTTGTGCAGCCTATAACTGACCAGGCTGTTTCAGTCAAGAGGTGAGCAGGAACTGTGCATTTCTGCAGAAGGCCCTGAGTCAGAGTGGCCGACTGAGGCTACTCAAGAGGAACTTACTCTTCCAGGTCTGGCTTCTCTTCTTTGGTTCTTTGAGGGGGAAACGATCTGCAGATGGAAAGTAAGTTTTCACCCGCACGATAGGCTGGAAAGTCCCCATACTCTGGGTTAAGGCAAATAGAAGAGCTACACAACCGGCTCTTGCTTTGCTAGGCTTCCTATGTATATACTCAAACACATCCAATGCAGTTTCGGAACTTGTTAGTGCAACAGATTGGTCTCACACATTCCTGATTTTTGCTAGGGCATTTTGGTAGTGAATGAGTGGGGGGGGGGAATGGCCACAAAATAAAGCAGCCCTTGTACTGTTGATCTGAAATGTCTTGGCAAAATTGGCGTAGCCCAGGAGCAGAAAATCAAAGGAGTTGAGGGATGTTCTCGCATCAGCTTTTTATACCATTGTGGCATTGTGGTTGTGCAGCTCTTCAATTTGCCTTAACCCAGAGTTCCCCCTTCAAAGAACCAAAGAAGAGAAGCCAGACCTGGAAGAGTCTTGGAGATCCTGCTCACCTTGGAGAAATTTGGCATTTGCTCAAGCATCAACGTGATGAGCTCGTCCAATGCAGGTATTTAGGTCCTGTTTACTCGCTCTGAGTAGTTTCAGAACACCCGTCTGATACGTGACAAAGCTGCTTCCGTGGGAGTCTCCGGCATCTTGAGTTGGTTACCAGGCCCTGTTAGGAAGCAACGAGTTTAGAGAGTGAGGGAGCTCCACCTCAAATGGATTGTGCTGTTCAGGCTGAAAATAAAAGACCTTCCTTGCCTGGCTGCACCCCATCCCTGGGCAGGAAGTGTCTGAGTTTTTGACGGGACTACGCAGCTGCTCTAGGATTTCAGAGTCTCTAACCCAGTGATTTTCAACATTTTTCAACGCACGGCACACTGACAAGGCACTAAGGGTGCACCCCTAACCAATCACTGAGGTAAGGGATCAAACACTCCCTTAGCTTGGAGAGGTCTCCATTACTACTACCCAGCTGCAGGATGTAGTATATGCACCCCTGGCACAGCTGTGACAGTGTGGGAAAGTTGGGTTAGGTTTAGGGCTTAAAATTGTCAAGGCACCATGCTAGTGGCAGGGGGCTCAAACCCCCCAATTGCCCTACTAAGAAGCAACCCTCCCCAAGGTCCTGTGGCCCACTTGTGGACCACCCACGGCACACCAGTTTCCATTTTTTGAAAAGTTCTCAGGGAGGAAGAGATCTTTTTTTCCAAAGAGTGAGCCAAGACGTGCCAGCTTAGTGCCAGGGTTGGTTGGGACTGGACAGACTTCTTCGAATTGTTGTTTTATTCATATGCTCTTAAGTCAAAGAACAGCAGGCTCATTGGCAATGATTGAATATTAACCCACATCCGTGGGCATGCCTAGACTAGAGATGTGCATTGATTTCAGACTCACAGATGTTTGGGAACTGAAGGCCACTTGCCCCTCCCATTGTGTTCATCTGCTCGAGAGGAAAATCCTTGCTGGTATAAAAATACTTTTCCACTGCCACTGCCCTGGGGCATTTGGTGGGCTGCTGTGAGATACAGGAAGCTGGACAAGATGGTCCTATTGCCTGATCCAGTGGGGTTGTTCTCATGTTCTCATGCCACTAGAATATTTAGATTATAAAAGTATAGTGTTTAAGAGTCTCACATTCACATATACCTGCACACCCATGTGGGCTGGTCACAAGGAAACCTCTGCAGGCCTCATTCTTTCCATGTGAAGATGACTACAGGGTGGCTGCCTTCTGGGAGGGCACCCAACCTGAGCAGCATCCTTCCTCGTCACCAGCCCCAAGAGAGAAATACCGGGACCAGTCTTCTCCCAGGTGGTTGTGATGATGGGTATCTCCGAGTTGCTTTCTTTATACACCTCAACGCCGGTGGGTTGCACCACCTGCGTGTTGCAAGCTGAGTGTTCCACTTAAGAGAGTTGTTTATTGGCTGGCTGGAAGTCTCATCCGTTGCGTCAACCTGTGACACGTTCTAAAGTTGTCCCACATGTGAGCGTTGGAGAAACTGGTCTCTATTTTCTGCCCTGGGCTAGAGGACATATGGAGTCGTTTCGTAATCCAACTCTGATGGATCAACAGCTGGTGTTAGTAAGTCAGGTAGCATACTTGGAGTGGCATTCACACCCCTCCACCCTGACCCTCTTTCTCTCTTGGTGCACACCAAATCTATGCTCCTACTCGCTGGCCCACACCGTCACTGCCACATGTGGCCGTTCTGCTTAAGCAGAAAAAATACAGGCTAAAGGGAGCAGTTTATAGTAGGTGAATAGATCATCATCCATGAGCAAGGAGGTGAGTAGTGAAAATTTCCTACCTGGCTCAGGAAGGTATCCAACTGATCTGAGACATGGAGCACTTGGAGCTACATTCAGAACAGGTGCGCCATTCCACCTTATTCTGCCACGAGTCTAGGCTGAACATGTGCCTAGTGCAACATGTGCTGAGCGCAACCACCCAAATTTCAAACAATGGGAAGCATGGATAGAGTTTGTGGAGGAAATGAATCCTGAATAGACACGAAGGGATCAAAGACGGGTTCAAAATCAGAGAAGAGGGGGGCTAATCTGAACATATCTGCATGTAGCTCCATGTGCTCCATGTCTCAGACCGGTTGGCTTCCTTTTTGAGCCAGGTAGGGGCAAACAGGTGACCATTGAGGAGGAGGAGGAGAGAGGGGGGAGAGGAGGACTCCTTGGAGGAGGAGGGCTGAGTTCTGAGAGCAAAACAGGCACACAGGTTTGTGCAGCTGAGATGTTGAGAAGAAGGCCATTTCATAGAGACCACGGTGGCAAGCATATGTACACTTTCCAGGGAGTAAACCTGATTAAATACAATGAGACTTGCCTCTAAGTAGACATGGATAGGATTGTGCCATAAGGGAGGACTCGGGCATCACAAACTTCACAAAAGTGACCAGATTCCTGAACTGTGACAGAGGAGGAGGGGAAGCCCATGCACACACTGACACAGCCCTGATAGGGCAGCAGTGACCCCAGGGGAGATATAGTGGGGCAGGTAAATGAGAGGGGAGCAAAAGATGGAAAAGATAGAGAAAAAAAAAGGCAATGGATCTCCTCTACTGTCCTTTCCTGAATCTCACATTCACTTGGTGCACAGGAAGGAAGAACCTAGGGTCTCTATTGCCAGACATTGGGGTTCTGCACCAAATATTTGTATCTTGCTTGTGGGGAAACACAGAATGTAACACTCTGATTGATCCAGCTTGACACTCCTGCTGGACCCCCCCCCCCCCAACTTTGGAATGAATGAAGCAAGGATGGAAGGAAGGGGGAGCTGGGGGTGGAGACATGGGGATGGAGGCAGAGTTCTTTGGAATACTGGATGGGGCAGGACTCTCCCTGAGCCAGGAAGTTCTGACTGTGGCATTGGCCCCCAAACAGCCTGAAATGCCCAGGGGAGGACAGAGTGAACCATGCACGGACTGACTGCCGTAATCATCCCCGGGTGCCAGGGAATCGCTCTTTAAGGAGAAGGATATTCCATCCCTCAGATTAGCTTTCATCAGAAGCTAATTTATGGGAGATACATTATGATTGTTGTGTGGAATTGTGGTGCCAACACCCAATGAAATTGGAGGCCATCCACACACCTTCCCTTTCCATCATTTCAACCTGTTTGGTGATTGACATCAGTCCCTCCCAACAGTTCCAACCATGATGGATACCTTAACCCGAACCAGTATCCAACCTGTATCTAACACTTACAGTGGGACTCATATGGGTCAGGCTGGGCTGAACTCCTGATGGCTCAGCTTGCGGTCATAAGTCTCCGGAAGCTTGACTTCAAAAAACGGTGGCACATACTGCAACCAGGGGCAATAGAAACACTTGGTGTGCCACCGGGAGGCTGGTAATGAGTACCATGGGTGACAAATGCCCCCAGGCCCCCAGTAATCGGACCCCAGCGCTCTCTGGTAGCAGTTAAGAGTTGCATTCAATGTGTCCTAACCACGTGCAAGACAACTGGCTTTCAGCTCTGTCCCAGTGCATTATTTCCTGTAACACTTGGTGAGAAACTTCAGAGCATGTGTGCCTATTTTCTCCTTCCCCCGACCCCTGGGTAGTGCTGCATCAAGCTCAGCAGTGCCCATTGTGACAAAGCAAGTTGGCATTGTGGGAACAGGACCGGAGTGGGTTGCTCTGATCCCTTCCTCCACATGTAGCCCCTTCACAAGCACACCTCCTGCTAGGCCCACAACTACAGCCTTATCTCGCTGGTTCTGCACACACCGGGTACACAAGGAACCTGAAGTGTTCCAACCTGTTTGATGATCAATGTCAGTCCCTCCCAACAGTCCCTCAGTTGGGATCTTTAGCTCAATTCAGATTCAAGCAAAGCACCCACTCCTTTTGCCCCCCACCCCCCGACTGCTTTGCAACCTGGGCTTTCTTGTGCCTTCCTCTGAGATTCCTGAATCATTTGAGAGGAGCTGGAGAAGCCATAAAGACAAATGTTTCACTGGGTATCACGATCCACACATCTCCCCTCCCCCCACACCATGAATGATGGAGCCAAACAGCCATTTTGCAATGCTCTGGGTTCAGAGCAGAACCTTTATTGATTAATGGGGGCCTGAACCACAAGGATACAGGAGAGTAAATGGGGGAGGGCTTCCGAGGCAGAAGGGTACAGAAGAAGCCCCAGAGGGGGGCATCAGGGCCATGTACTGGCTTTCAAGGCACAGCAGCCTCGATCGTGAGGCTTCATTGCAGGGGGTGCTTGTCCACCATCTTATGTGTGAATGCCCTTCTGGGTGGCCACAGTTATTTTGATCAGGAAAGGCATGCACTCCCCAAACTGTAGCAGTTTCTCCGGGTCTTTGTCCAGGTCCTGGAACACCTTCTTCACCAAATCTGGGTTGAACTGATGCTGTGGACAGAGAGTTGGAAACAAAGTGTATTAGAGAGGTGGGATTCAGGCCACAGCAGCACCCTCAGTACGAGGTGGAAAGAACGACCTTCCTCTGAAACTTTGCGTCTCCTGATCTTTAAAGGTTCAGGCTCGGAGACCTGAGGGGTTGAGAGCCTCTGAGAGCAGGGAGGCTCCAGGGTGTAGTTGGCAGCTCTGTGGGGTAGGCGCATGAGTTGCTCATCATTTCATTTCTCCTGACTGCTGACCGTTGATCAAGCACTTAATAGTTAATCAATCATTTCCAGGACTGTCAGAAATGAACTGGAGGACAACTGGGTCCCAGAAATGAACTGGGACCTGTTTTCCCTTCACCGCTTAAGGAGAGAGTGACAGCAGGAAAGGACTCAGATGACCAGTCAGGGCGGACTGAGCGTCCCCAACTTCCCTGCAACCCGTTTCATCCAGCCTTGGTCACTCCCACCTTCCACATGAGGTCAGCGCAACAAGCTGCCAACTCATCTCCCTTCCAGTGTTCTTGCCTCCCACCAGCTCCCTCCCCTCATCTTCAAGACCCTCAGGATGGAAGCCAATTCTGTAGGAAGAAGGATCCGTCCCACCCCTGCTCACCGTCAGCCAGTGTGCGAACTCATTCTCAATCAGCTGCTGGAGACTTTTCTGGGTGATAATTGAAGACTCTCCCAGCTTTTCAGCGTATCGCTTGAAGACATCGATGATTGCTTGGAAGGCGTTTTCTGTTGGAGTTTGAGCCATGCTGAGCTGGTGGGCAACCTGAGGAGACAAGAGTGGATCGCCGAGTGGTGAAGGGGGAGGTTCTCTTCCACAGCGAGGTCCCCTCCACTTGACAACCGGAAGTGCATTTCTCTCCAGTTGGGCGTGTGGGATGGAGACCATCAGACGTGCTCTAGAACTGCTATGACAGAGTTAAGGGATTCACGGCTCCGGGAATCATTCAAAGGTACCAAGTGGTGGTCTCTGGGGGAAAAAATACAGCAAGCATTCCTATGCACACTGACCTGGGAGTAAGCCCCCCTGGAAACTGTGGGAAAAGCGTGCCCGAGATTGCCCTGCAAATCTCTTAGTCTAGTGCCAAGGCGAAAGCAAAATGCAGGTCACCCAAGACGCAGACTCACCTCAGTGGATCAACAGCAGGAGGACAAGAGGAGATCGAGACGTGATGAAGCTTGAAGGATGAAGGGCCCTGGCCTTATACTCCCTGTTCAATGTCTTGACGACACCCCCCGTTGTGAAATTCTGCTTCTTGGCCCAATTGCATCCCTGCGAACCCTACAGTCAGTCTCCTCCCCCTCAGAAAGGTCTCCGGAGGGCGTTTCCTGGTGTGGCCTCACTCTGGGGCTGGGTTTTTGGCTTCTCTGTTGCGATGTGGTCAGAAGCACCAAAGTGCTACAGCAATTCTCCTAATGCTGTCCGTCAGGAGGCGCTGGACCGTGACAGACAGTTTCCTGGTTGTCCGTCAGTCAGTGCTGGTTTGTGACAGGATGCTATGAAGACAGGTGTGGACTCTGTTTCTAGAGCTCAGTGTTCTGGTTAGTTTCCGAAGAAAGATTCCTAAGAAAGGGAGAAGTCCGGGCACGTCCACAGAGAGGAGAAACCAGATGTACTTTCAATGACCCTCAGTTTGCAACTCTTCTTTGAGAACAGAAGAAGGGCTGTTGCTAACATGGTCTGCAGCAGTGTCCTGCGTGGTGGTCTTGTAGACTTTAGTCAGTGCCACTGTGTGCCACTGAAGCCACCCTGGAGAACTTTAACAGGACTTCCCATGAGAAAATGCAGGGCACGTGCGTGTTTCTTCTCCTGACCCAGACCCCCATGCAAAGCCGAGTCGAACTCAGCATTGTCAGTAGCAACCCAACAAGATGGCAGCAGGACCTCTGAGGGCTGCCCAAGTGCCAGGTCCGCCGCTTGGTGGGAAACAGTGTGGCTTCCATGCCCCTGCCTGACTCAAGAGGCTATGTCTTTTCTCTGCCTGTTTGATGCTTGTTGCTGTCCTCTAGCACAAGCCTAGGCATGTCTACTCAAAAGCAAGTCTTGCTCAATTCAGTGGGCCCAAGGCCCCAATCCTACCCAACAGTTTCAGTGCCAATGCAGCCCCAAGGTAAGGGAGGGAACCAACGTTCCCTTACCTTGAGGAGGTCTCTGAGACTGGGGGACGCGGCACCCACGGTGCTGGCAAGGTTGCATCACGGTAGACTGGTTAGAATCGGGCCCTTGCTCCCAGGAAACTGTACATAGGCTTGCAGTCCCCATCGTTTAGATCTCAGGCTCTGAAGAGGACAGGTCATGGAAGAGGACACCGCTGCTAGCCATGACCAGTGTGCGCTTGCTCTGTGTTCAAGGGCCATGTGCCTCTGCATGCCAGTTGCAGCAGAGATGTGGTGGGAGAGGAGCCTGCCTTCATCTCCTGTTTGGGGGCTTCCCAGAGTCAGCTGGGAGGCCACTGCCAGATGCCAGGTGCCTGCCCGTTAGTCTTGTGGCTGCCAGAATCTCTGGCACGTTTCCAGCCACAGGGAGGCAGGCAGTGAACGGGATCCTGGCTTGGCAAAGAGGGGAGCAGGTGCAGGTCAAGAAGCTTCTGTAGCCTCTCCTCCCTCCCAGCTGCCCGGTTGTAAGTACTAGGAACACAAGGAGGCGAACACAAGGAACGCCACGAGCCCAACAAAGGTGTCTATCCTGTATTGTTTTCATTCACTGCATTCACGGTGGCTGACCTGATCGCAAATGTTGCCACCTGGGATTGTGAGAACTTGCCAGCAGAAGCTCCACGTGGACAGTGCAAAAAAGCCAGTCAAAGAGTTACTTGATCTGCAGACTCCAGTCTCCTCGGGGTTGTCTCCACTGAGTTGTCAGTGCCACGGACACCAGAGCTCCAGGACCCTCTGCAGAGTGCTGCCCACATGGACAGCACCCTCGACCGGCCCACTCAGAAGACCACCGTGAAGACCACACTTTGATTCTCTGTTAAATGTTCTTACCATTTCTTCAGTGATGCTGAGCACATGTCTTGAAGCTCCCTGAGCCATGGATGCCATAGCCAGAGATAGGATGCCCCCCTCCCACATGCTACCTTGTTTATGGTGGGTGGCATTTGATCTCCCTATGCTGACTCCAGGGGGTCAATTCGGGGTGGCTAGAATATCAAACTATGGCATAGACCTTTTTAGTGGTATTGTAATGCAGAGGTTCCCCAACTGGGTGTCGTAACGCCCCAACCAAGGAAACTCTGCTGCTGCCCCCTGTGACCCCCTCTGCAAGCCTCCCCGCACCTCCAAAGTGCTGGAAAATGGGAGAAAAGCACTTCTGGGTTCACAGTGAAAACTGGAAGTGGTGCCCCCCATTTTCCAGCACTTTGAAGGTGCGGGGAGGCTTGCAGAGGGGGTCGTGGGCTCCCTGAACCCTCCGGAGATCCATAATGGCCCCAGGTCAGTTAAAAAACCACTCCCCCCAGCAGCAGCGTGATCGTAGCACTCACATCACTGCCCCATCCCTTCCCCTCCCTCGCAAACTGCAGCTGGCACTCTGACCTGGCACCTTCTCCAGAATTCCTCTTCCCTCTTGATTGTAACAACTGGCTTATCAAACGGATGCTTTTTCATGATGAGAACCCAGGCAATAGTCACCTTTGGAGTAACAGGAATCTTTGTGCTGTATCTTCAGTCGGTTTCTTGTGAACCAGCACTGATTTCCTGATATATTTATCAAAGTAAACAACTAGCCTATACAATCTTGCGATTAGCTTAGCCCTTTGCTCTCAGGCCGCATGATGGACGCTAGAGGCTGCAACAATCTGTTCAACATGTTGTGACTGCTCAGAAGTTCTGAAGTTATGTGTCCTTTGTAGCAATTCTCCAGATTTTTTACTGTGTATTAATAGAACTTGACCAGGTTGCCGTGAAAAAAGGTGTGCAGTGTGTCTGTAGACCACTGTGTGAGTCACAGTGAAACAGTAGAGCTTTGTGTTCTTGCTAGCCTTCAAAGAAAGTTTCCAAGGAAAGAGGGCGTACACCAGATCCCTGAACGGTTAGGGGAAAACCAACGTACTTTCAATGACCCTGACTTTACAACCCTTCTTTGAGAACATAGGAAGGGGTACTAGTATGTCCAACTGGTAACATTGTATGCCCAAACCCACCCTGATGGCCAGTGATGTGTCCTGGACATGCTAACCAACACTGATTGCCTGATATATTGATCAAAGTAAACAACTAGCCTAATACAATCTTGCGATTAGCTTAGCCCTTTGCTCCCAGGCCTCGTGATGGATGCTAGAGGCTGCGGCGCTGGTATGGTTGCCTGGGAAGGCCCAGAGACGCATGTGTGAATCTCATGCTTGGAAATGCTGTACGTTTATGCTGGAGATGTCTCTGGATGCCTGGAGGTGCTCAAAGTTGATGCTCTTTGATTTGGGGCGCATAAAGCTCTTTGATGATAACCATGGACTGAACTTGCTTCTTCCTCATATGTCACAGGACCTCCAGCCCTGTCCAGAGAGCTGCGGACCAAAACACAAGTTGTGGCCAGCCCCTGCCATCTGCCTGTTTGACCACAAAAACCCCAAGCTTCCTACAGGCAGAAGTTGGCCTCAGAACAGAGCAACTTGACTCACTCGGAGCAACCATCAAGGTCCTCTCAGTAGATCCCTCAGTGTAGAATTTCTGTCTTTGCACGTTTTACACCATGGGGTGGGGGGCTTGTACAATCAAAGCAGTGTACAATCAAAGAGGCTCAAATAAGCCACTATCACCATTTTGGATTAGAAAGTGGAAACCTAGACAGAGTAAGGTGTCAAGCACGGACTTGACTCGTTAATGAAGGTTTGAACGTTGAAGGAACTTGCCAGGTCTTGTGGCACGTGGTTGAAGGAACTGAAGGAGAACCTCGCTTCAGCACATCAGTATGGGACCACAAGGGAACTGTAAACATCTGAGAATATCATAAGAACATAAGAACATAAGAACAGCCCCACTGGATCAGGCCATAGGCCCATCTAGTCCAGCTTCCTGTATCTCACAGCGGCCCACCAAATGCCCCAGGGAGCACACCAGATAACAAGAGACCTCATCCTGGTGCCCTCCCCTGCATCTGGCATTCTGACATAACCCATTTCTAAAATCAGGAGGTTGCGCATACACATCATGGCTTGTACCCCATAATGGATTTTTCCTCCGGAAACTTGTCCAATCCCCTTTTAAAGGCATCTAGGCTAGACGCCAGCACCACATCCTGTGGCAAGGAGTTCCACAGACCGACCACACGCTGAGTAAAGAAATATTTTCTTTTGTCTGTCCTAACCCGCCCAACACTCAATTTTAGTGGATGTCCCCTGGTTCTGGTATTATGTGAGAGTGTAAAGAGCATCTCCCTATCCACTCTGTCCATTCCCTGCATAATTTTGTATGTCTCAATCATGTCCCCCCTCAAGCATCTCTTTTCTAGGCTGAAGAGGCCCAAACGCCGTAGCCTTTCCTCATAAGGAAGGTGCCCCAGCCCCGTAATCATCTTAGTCACTCTCTTTTGCATCTTTTCCATTTCCACTATGTCTTTTTTGAGATGCGGCGACCAGAACTGGACACAATACTCCAGGTGTGGCCTTACCATAGATTTGTACAACGGCATTATAATACTAGCCGTTTTGTTCTCAATACCCTTCCTAATGATCCCAAGCATAGAATTGGCCTTCTTCACTGCCGCCGCACATTGGGTCAACACTTTCATCGACCTGTCCACTACCACCCCAAGATCTCTCTCCTGATCTGTCACAGACAGCTCAGAACCCATCAGCCTATATCTAAAGTTTTGATTTTTTGCCCCAATGTGCATGACTTTACACTTACTGACATTGAAGCGCATCTGCCATTTTGCTGCCCATTCTGCCAGTCTGGAGAGATCCTTCTGGAGCTCCTCACAATCACTTCTGGTCTTTACCACTCGGAAAAGTTTGGTGTCATCTGCAAACTTAGCCACTTCACTGCTCAACCCTGTCTCCAGGTCATTTATGAAGAGGTTGAAGAGCACCGGTCCCAGGACAGATCCTTGGGGCATACCGCTTTTCACCTCCCTCCATTGTGAAAATTGCCCATTGACACCCACTCTCTGCTTCCTGGCCTCCAACCAGTTCTCAATCCATGAGAGGACCTGTCCTCTAATTCCCTGACTGTGGATTTTTTTCAGTAGCCTTTGGTGAGGGACCGTGTCAAACGCCTTCTGAAAGTCCAGATATATAATGTCCACGGGTTCTCCCGCATCCACATGCCTGTTGACCTTTTCAAAGAATTCTATAAGGTTCGTGAGGCAAGACTTACCCTTACAGAAGCCATGCTGACTCTCCCTCAGCAAGGCCTGTTCGTCCATGTGTTTTGAGATCCTATCTTTGATGAGGCATTCCACCGTCTTACCCGGTATGGATGTTAGGCTGACCGGCCTATAGTTTCCTGGGTCCCCCCTCTTTCCCTTTTTAAAAATAGGCGTGACATTTGCTATCCTCCAATCTTCTGGCACCATGGCCACCCCCCCCCCACATGCCCCCTTTTTTCCCTGTGCCACGGCTTGGTTCCAGTAGGCACTTGGGACTCGAGTCAAAATGTCTTGGGCATTTCAGTGGGTCAAGTTGCCGCTATGACTTGTGCGCGACTCAGGTCATGGCGGGTGGAGACTCAAGACTCGACTCGAGTGCCACCCCCTCCAACGTTTTCCATCTCTGATAGATACCATCACTCCTCAACTGAGGCTTAACCATCAAGGCCAGAAACAGGTGGAGGAGCGTTTTGGGCAAATGGACAGACCTCATCGGTATCCTTCAATGGGGAATTAATGTTTCTTTGGTTGGGGTGAACTGAAAGATGCAAGTCCACCCCGCAGGCTGGAACGGTACAGTCGAGAATCACATAGACTTTTCTTGGAGATTATCATAGCTCAGGAACCTGTGTGCACCAGGGGGGTTTGCAAGCCCATGTCTCCCTGAGAGGAGCTCACTGGTGGGGAAGTGAAGGAGAACGAGATGGACCTATCAGTCCAGCAGGGCTCCATCACCCCATGGAGGTATGCGTCTTACAGGACCCCCTCCTGTTGCCTCTGGGAAGCCCCCCAACAGGAGAGGAAGGCAGAACCCTTTCCCACTATATCTCTCCTGCAACTGGTGCTAAGAGGCACATGGAGGAACAGCATTGTGTTTGTGCATTCCCCATCTTGAGGGAGCTCCCAGGTCACAGGCTGCATTTTCCTAAGGACTTGAGCGAAACACAAATGACCTTCACCACAGTCGGCCGCTCTGACTCAGGGCCTTCTCCAGAAATGCACAGTTCCTGCTCACCTCTGGACTGAAGCAGCCCGGTCATTTATAGGCTGCACCTGTTTGTTAAGACGCCTTTTGATGATGAGGATACTTTCTTTTGTATCTTTAGTGGATTTGTTGCTAACGAGCACTGACTTCCTGAGAATTCAGTCAAGTTAAACTTGAAGAAGTTGGATAACTTCTGTTTGTTTGTACCTGTTTGCACTTGTTTTATGATGTTCATAAAAAGCCTCCCCTTTTTATGATGACAGTACCTTTTTATGATGACGGTACTTTCTGTTGTTATCTTCAGCTGATTTCTTGCTAACTAGCACTGACTTCCTGAGAAATCAGTCAAGTGAAACAGAAGAAGTTATATAATCTTCTGATTAGCTTAACCCTTTGCTCCCAGGCCTTGCTGATGGATGCAAGAGGCTGCGTCTCTGTTGTGGTATTTTGTGTTTTAATATTTATGTTAAGAAGAAGAAGAAGAAGAAAAAAGAAAGGCCCCTTATGCTGCAGACCCTGCACTCACTTTAGATAGCAAGCAAACACCCTGGAGAATTGCTAGTTTTAATCCCATCTCCCACCCAGCATTCTTGCCTCCCACCAACTCCCTCCCCTCCCCTCCTCTCATGTTGCTGCTCAGGCTGGGTTTTATCTACCCCAGGCTGTGCCTGTCCATGATCCCATCATTGGATATTATTTTCAGTTGGTTTTAAATGCACTGTATTCTTGCACTGTTAATGCAGTGTATTTAATGCACTGTTTTCAATAATTACATTGCATTTTAGCCACTTTAAATTAAGTTGGAAGCCTCTTTGAGGCTCAGAGATCTTTAGGGGGCGAAAAAAATAATCTGGAAAGAACACTGCACACTGGTCCTGCTTTGAGCTTGTGGGTACCTCACGCTGTACCTGATGTTCCAGCATGGCCCTCCCTCCTGCCTGGCCCCAATTGGCGTGAAATCCTGCCCCTCCCAGCCTCTCCAGGCTGTGGGCCATTTCATGAGCCATTTAGTTATTTGATTTTTCTCTGTAAACCGCTTTGTGAATGTTCAGTTGAAAAGCGGTATATAAATACTGTTAATTAAATTAAATGTTAATTAAATGAGGGCTCTGCAGACTTTTCGGTATGGCTGCCAGCTGGGAGGGGAATCGCTGCCCTCTGGGTGACCTCCAGCCAGACAGGTGCCCAGCTGGGACCTGGACACACACAATCAAATATGTCAAGACGCAAACACTGTTTGTCTCCCATGGGTATATCTAGATTACAAAACACAAAATCGTGGCAGGATACTGACAATTCCGCACTGAAATCTTAGCCGGCGGTCCGTGGCCATTGGGGGATTTCCTTGTGGACACTCAGGACTGAGTTGTCTCCTTGAGTCTAGAAGCCTAGAAGAGAAGGCTCTGCCATGACCATTCTGGCAGAGATAAACCCCAGCCCGTGCAGCCTCGTTCCTCACTACTAGCTTTGCCATAGACAGCCTGGCACCAGCATTTCCTGGAGAGAGAGAGAGAGAGAGAGAGAAACTGAAGCTGCTGAATATCCCATTGAGGAGACGCCATCAAGGATGTCAATGTGTGCTCTATGGATAGAGAAAAGGTTTATAAATTGAAACTCACCAAGTCCGTCGTCATAGCTCTTCGTTCTGGTCTTCTGTGGGAGTGAAGTGCTTGTGATAAGGCGAAGTTTCGAGTGGCATGCTTTATACACCTTGCTGCAGCTGGGATGAGCTGGGGTCCATGCCAATGGGCGTGTCCCAAGCTGATTAGGAAACTTTTAATTGATTGGATGGAAATCCACTCACTAACTGGTTTGTTGAGATCTGGGGTTGCAAATGTGGGGCTAGAGGCAAAGTCCTTGAACAGACTAGATGGGTCAGGAGTCTCCCTGAGCCAAGAAGGGGTGTCCCTGCTATTGGGCTCCAGACAGCCTGAAATTGCCCAGGGGAGGACGGAGGGAACCAAGCACATATTGATCCCCAGGTGCCAGTAAATGACTCTTTAATGAGGATCCCTTGCTCATCACCTCCATAAAAAGCTAATTAAGGGGAGGCACGTGATGAGCTTTGTGTGAAATGGCAAAATTGGAGGCCACCCACACACCACCAGCTTGCCTTGGCAGAGAATGAGATGGGACGATGGGCTGAATCCCTCCTGAATGTATAGCCATGAGTTTTTGGTGCTTCCGCGCCAGCAACCTCTTCATGTTGAGGGGTTGGTCCAGCCAGCTGGGCAGTGTGATGACCTGAACCTATGGCTGGTGTATGGGTGCAGAAGAGACCATAGTCTGAAAATGACATAATACATTGTTATACTTCATTATAATAATAATTATTACTAATAATGGAGGACACCAAAGATTCAGTGTAAGTTCAGCTTTAATGAGAAGGAAAGGGCAGGGGGCTGGAAATTATCCTTTAGCCCCAGGAGGAATAAGCAAAGCAAGACAGTCCTGGTGAGGAACTCCTTATTTACTCAGTGAAGTCTACTTCCTTCATCTCCAATGAATTATTAAGCAGGACCCCTTCAGAAGTGGAAGTAGCAGAGAACAAGGGTATAGGAGGGAACATAGGTGACATTTGGACCCAGAAGTAAAAGATAAAGATAATTGGATCTATGTCATGGTGGCCATTTCCTACTTGTTCAAAATTGCATTTGCCTCTCCAGAGGTCACCCAGATCTTAGTGGCATTTCTAGAAAATTCCTGATCATTTCCTCTTCAGTGCCAAGGGGTCTTGAGGGTGTTTGATGCAAGAAGGGCATCAAAACAGGGGCTGATGGTGGGCCCTCCTGGAAAGTCTCCCGGACAGACGCAGCAAGGCTTCCAGTTGTTTTTGCAAGACCTCCGTCAGGGTCAGTGCTGGGAGATGAGCCCCTTCCCACTGCTGGCCTGGAGGCATCCGCTAGAACGGTGTAGAATCGGTCACGATCAGCCATGCTCTGGGTGTTGGCCTGAGCCTGAAACAGACCATCAGGGAAGAGCTGTTTCAATGGGGACAATGAAAGCCCAACTCCTTGTCCGTGGCTGAACCCAGCAGGTCAAAGGACTCCTGGTTGCTAGACCAGAAGCACCCCAAAAGCTGAGCGATTGGAGTCTGGGCCTGATGACATCACAAGAAGACCACCAAGCCTTGAGCATGGGGCAGGAGGGTCTGCGACCAGGACGGGACTGAACTGGAGGGTGAAGGTGTGCAGGAGTTGCCCATTTCGCATTAAGGCCATAAACAACTGGAGAAACATTTGGGTCAAATGGGCAGCCCTCCCTGATATCCCCCAATGGGGAGTTGATGCTTCTTTTGCTGGGGGCATTCTAAGATGTAAGCAGGTCTTCCACCCAAGCCACCCCCCACTTAGCACCCAGACTCTTAGCATCGGCCCCAACTCCATACGAAGAAGGAGCCATTTGATCCCGTCTCACCTTCAATCCATCTGGGAGTTCCTTGGTGTTCAGCCTGCTCATCTCACCCTGGCTGGAGAAACAAGGAGGAGTCCATATTTCTATAACTCTAACGACAAATTTTTCAAAGTGTTTGAAGAGAATTTCCAGTGCTTCTTCAAACATGTTGAGCTGGTCAGGAACTAGTGCTTTCAAAACCAGTGATGGCTTCTAAAGCTTTACACCTTTTCATGTATACCCATACATACATACAGACATACATCCTGGTGCCCTCCCTGTGAGCTAGCTGGCTCACAGCTAGCAGAGAGAACTGGTCCAGGGATGGTTACCAGGGAGGTGGCCAGCTGGATGAGGGTGGGAGCTGACTTACACCGGAGGGGATGACAACAGGGACAGCTCCAGTGCTTCCACCACCACCGAGACCATGGAAGCCTCCACCAAGTCTGCCTTGGCCAGGTTCAGCTAAGCAGCCAAAGCCGGTGCCAAAGCCTGTTTGGGCACCGAAGTTTCCACCAAAATTGCTGCAAAATCTGATTATTAAGTCCATTCTCAGCCTTTTGTAGCTATGGTTCCTTAGGAGATCTTCTCAGGTTCCAGGGCCCCCCCTGTGAAACAAGGATGCAACATGGACAGTCAAGCAGAAAATGAGCTATGATTGAACACCAAGAAAGCTGGAACTTTCCAACATCCTGAATAAAACTTTTAAAAAGCTTTACGAGTTTCACGAGATCAGGCTCCAGACCATGCAAGACAACGAGAATTCTGCTCCTGGATTTTGTCAAGGCAACTACCTCAGTGGCAGACCTGCCATTATGTGAAAGGGGCAAATGCCCGCGGCATGGAGCCTGGCCCGCCTCTGGGACCACGCAGAAGTCTCACTCAGCCTCCCCACATAGTCAGAAACTGTGCTGCTGCTTTGCACATGTCTTCATGTTTGGAAATTGTGGAAATCCTCCATGTCCTCTATTGCGCGAAGAGACTTTGAGTTTCTGAAAAGGGGGGGACGGGAATCAGCTTCCTTTTGACCTACAAGATGACTGTTTTTGCCCTGTAAGCACAGACGTTCCTGGGAGGGGGGGTGCAAAACACGAAGTTGTGCAGGCTCCCCAATGCTGGTGTAAAGCAGCCCCTCTCCCTTGCCTTCAGAACCAGTGGTGGCTTCTAAAGCTTTACACCTTTACATGTATACCCATACATACATACATACATACATACATACATATTTAATTATATACACACAAATACTTACATATATATTTAACTCTCTATATATTCTATATATATTTAATTCTATAGATGTAGTTTCTATATATAAATTTAATTAATATATATTTAATTATATAGATATAAATTCTATATATATATTTAAAATATATAATATATATTTTATTTAATTTTATATAGAATTAAATATATATATGTATATGTGTTTGTATATGTATGTATATATATGTATGTGTCTGTGTTTGTGTATATGCATGTATATACATATTTATATGTATGCAATATATATGCATGTATATACACATATATACATATATACACATATATACACATATGCACATATATACACATATATACATATATATATATACACATATATACATATATATATATATATATATATACACATACACACACACACACACACACACATATATATATATATATATACACACACACATATATATATATATATATATATACACATATATACATATACATATTTATATATACAGAAATATATGTATGTATGTGTTTTTATATACTATGCAACATTTATATGTTACATAAATAATGTGTATATATAATGGATAATGTATATAGTGTACAATATATATATAACATTTCAAAACATAGTGCAACGTATTGGTCTCTCTCTCTCTCTCTCTCTCTCTCTCTCTCTCTCTCTCACACACACACACACACACACACACACACACACTCACTCACACAAACAAACACACTCCTGCTTTTTGCTAGGGCACTCTGTTGGTGAATAAATGAGGGTGTGGACACAAAATAAAGCACCCCTGTTACAGCTAATTTGAAATGTCTCCGGCAAATTGGCTTCCCAGCTTCTTTCTGACTCCCAGAGGAGCCCTGTGGAAATGCCAGCAGCCCAGAGGTTTGCCAGGGGTTTGTTCAGCATTTTTAACCAGCAGAAGAAATCCCAGTGAAAATGAATGTCATTTTTCCAGACGCATCTCATGCTCAGACTTTCCCTGTCCCATTTGTCCGATTTCCCTGCAAGGCAACATCCTCAGCTCTTTCCACCCAAGTCCTGTGAGTGGGGCCCTGTCTCCTGGGCTCTAGACCTGGGGTCCCAGGCAGCTGAGATGAAGCCAACCCTCTTCTGGGGGCTTCTCCTGGTATCTGCCTCCTGCAGGAACCTGAGCCAATAAGCAGGCACAATATGCAGAATGGGAGAAGCTGCTATGGTCCACCCAGCAGGACTGAATCCCCTAATAGAGACCTGCTTCTGATCCCAAAACAGGCCCCTTACTAGAAAGCAACATGAATCATTGTGAATAAGTAGAGCCCTGTGTTCTTGCTAACTGTGCAGGGCTGTTTTCAATCTCAGAAGTGCTTCTTTGCTCTCCTACAACTCCTGAGGGCTGCAGCTTGTCTCCAAGTCAAGACTGCGTACATCCCGTTTCTTAAGAGAGGAGCAAAGGTTAGGGAGACATGGTGGGCAGATGGCTGCTGGAAGCTCTGCTTATCAGCAGATACATCTGTCAGATTTAATCTAAACCCCCTGGACTGAAAGGGGCTATGGCGTGAGATTAACCACAATTCACTCCAGATGCTCCTGTTTTATCTCCCTGGGGCGAAGGCTCTGGGTGTAAAACAGTTTCAGAGCGAAGGCGTTGGAGGCTATTGAGCTCAGCCAGGGACTTAAGCCTGACCCCCCTTCCTACAGCTTTATTTTTCTGGGACACGTAGCAGAGAACACAGTCGGGAAAAGAGAAAGAAATATTTGGACTTGAAAGACAAGAGGGACTAACAGCAACGAGACAAGAAATAATTAAAGGACTAAGAATTAAGAACTATAAAGAGTTAAAAGGAAAGAAATTATGGAATACAGTATAAATGCCCAGTTGGGTGGATTTTCAAACTGGGATTGAGATTGTTAAGGAGAGAAACGTTAAGAGTTTTTATAAAACCCTTTTGGAGTTTATTCCTTTGGATTTTTTTGTTTTATAAAACTCTACAGTGTGTGGGACAGAAGGAAGACTGTCTCGCTTTTTTGTCGTGCTGATAAAGTTTTTTTTTTTTAGTTTATCAGTTTTGTTTACCATTTCTTCTGGGAAGTGAGAAGCTTGTTATGGTTATAATGCTTTGTTTAAGTTACCAACATTAATAATAGAAGATAACAAAATTAAAACAATAGGCTGTTTGCTGAGGTTTTTGCATTAAGGAATATACTGACATCTGGTGGTGAATTAAGACAACTTCTGGTGAAGTGTTACAGATCGGAGCACCTGTGGAAATTTAAGATAATTACCTGTGGATTGTGATAAACTGAGATTTTTAAAGGGATAATGGCCACCACTAGGAGACATAATATGTTGGAACAGATACATAAAGAGAAATCCCCACCAAGATCATCAGGGAAAGAGCTGAATCTGGAAGCTATTCAAGATTTACTAATGAAGATGGAAAATCGTTTGCAGAAAAAAATAGAAGGGATGGATGGGAAATTCGAAACATTGCATCAAGAAATGCAGGAGATGAAATTACAGATGCAAACAAACATGTCATATTCGGATACAATGTGGGAAGAAACAGACAAAGACAGAAGGGATAAATGACACAATAAAAGTTCATGAGACAAAACTGGAGGATTTGGAAGTCAGAGAGGATAGGAATCAAGATAGGTTGGCACTGATGGAACGGGCGCAAAAAGACAATATTTTAAGATTCAGAGCTATACCAGAACAGGAAGGAGAGGAGATAAGAGCCAGGATGAGAGAAATTTTGGCAATTTTTTTACCAAGTGATCCTAATGAGATGGAGTTGGAGATCGATTGAGTCTACAGAGTAAATACAAGGATTGCAAGGTTGAGGAAACTTCCAAGAGATATATTAGTGCATTTCACAAGAGAAAGGATAAGAGATATGGTTCTACAGCAACATGCAAAGATAAAGCTCACAGTAGAAGGAGTACAGATCATTGTGATAAAGGACGTTCCACTCAGAATTCTAAAGAAAAGGAATGAATGCGGCTTTCTGGTGGATGCTTTGAATTGGTTGGGGCGCCTTCCTTATGAGGAAAGGCTACAGCGTTTGGGCCTCTTCAGCCTAGAAAAGAGGCGGCTGAGGGGGCACATGATTGAGAATCCACAGTTATGCACGGGAAGGATAGAGTGGATAGAGAGATGCTCTTTACAGTCTCACATAACACCAGAACCAGGGGACATCCACTAAAATTGAGTGTTGGGAGAGTTAGGACAGACAAAAGAAAACATTTCTTTACTCAGCTTGTGGTTGGTCTGTGGAACTCCTTGCCGCAGGATGTGGTGACGGCATCTGGCCTGGATGACTTTAAAAGGGGATTGGTCAAGTTTCTGGAGGAAAAATCCATTACAGGTTACAAGCCATGATGTGTATGTGCAACCTCCTGATTTTAGCAATGGGCTATGTCAGAATGCCAGATGCAAGGGAGGGCACTGGGATGAGGTCTCTTGTTATCTGGTGTGCTCCCTGAGACATTTGGTGGGCCTCTGTGAGATACAGGAAGTTGGACTAGATGGGCCTATGGCCTGATACAAGAACATAAGAACAGCCCCACTGGATCAGGCCATAGGCCCATCTAGTCCAGCTTCCTGTATCTCACAGCGGCCCACCAAATGCCCCAGGGAGCACACCAGATAACAAGAGACCTCATCCTGATGCCCTCCCTTGCATCTGGCATTCTGACATAACCCATTTCTAAAATCGGGAGGTTGCGCATACACATCATGGCTGGTACCCCGTAATGGATTTTTCCTCCAGAAACTTGTCCAATCCCCTTTTAAAGGCGTCTAGGGTAGACGCCAGCACCACATCCTGTGGCAAGGAGTTCCACAGACCAACCACAGATGAGTGGGCTAGAGGCTTTTAGGGAACAAGAGGTTGGCCGTGGCACTTTCATCCCCTTCCCCTGGGTAAAGCGAGGAGTCCCACAATGGGGCTCCTTGATTCTATGGCAACTCAAAGGTTAGCATAGAATCAAGAGCCTCTGTGTTGGGCTACCAGAAGCCACAGCACCTGCATCATCACAGTGGAGGCTGAGCTCTCTCTGCCATTTCCTGCCCGTTCTTCTCTGGTTTGGGGCACTTTGGTCCCCTGGAGGCTTCTGTGGTGTTTCGGCATCTGAAAGATTCCTGCAGTAGACCTTGTCTTTTTCCAATCATGTGCCTGCCAGGGAACATGGGAGCTAAACAAGGGGTGGGTCCATGGGTGCAAGTGTTTCCGGCTGAGGCGGTGCAGCCCCCCAAGCTGTGCTGCCCCAAGGGTCACCAAGTTCCACTGCCTCTCCATCTGGAGGCCTTCTGAGGGCTGCACTCCAGAGGGCCTTAAAACATCACTTTCCGTTTCTTGGAAAACTGGAAGTGATATTTTCAGATCCTCAGAAGGCCTCCAGACGCAACCAGCATTTTTTAATCCTGACCCCAGGCAGAACAGGAGCCAGAATCGTCACTGCTTTCTACCTTTTCCTGTGGGGCTATTAATCCCCAAAAGCTTTGGCCATAGAGGTATGGAGTAGCAAACTCTGCTTTCTGCCTTGAAAGCTGATCATTGAAAGAAGGGATTCTTGAAGCATGGAGTACACTGGGCTATATTTTATTTTTTTCCTTTAAGACTCTGAATGTGGGCCTTACATGCTCTGCCTGGATTCTGAGCTGATTTGAACTGTCTTCTTAAATAAGGCATAATTGCCCAACTCAGGCTGCAATCCTATCCACATTTCCCTTAGAGTAAACCCCATTCAACAAAATAGGACATACTTCTCAGTAGACCTGGTTAGGATTGTGCCCTCATTGTCTTACATTGTCTAACAAGAACTTCTGAAAATATGCTCAGAACTTGTATGCATAAACGTTGACCATTTCTAACAGGATAGTTCACACAAATCCTTTCCTAATGAATGAAAAAGCTTTGATGCCTTCCCCAAATCTATATGAGGGGTTGAGACTGGAGGCAAGTTCAAGAGAAGAATAAAGTAGTTTCTAGCTTAGCTTGCAAGCTCACATACATCAGGGGTGCTCAAAGTGTGGTCTATGGACCGATCCCCGCCCCCCCGGGGCCACCCATAACCCACTGTCCCCCCACATCTTTGAGCACAGCTTCCTCCTAAGGAGCTGCTTTGTGACGTTTGCGACCCTCCTGGGCCAGCGCAAGGGACTTGCACCAGCCTAAGTGAAGGGCAGGATTGCGCCCAAAGACATTTCCTCGCTAACTGCAAAACAAACACCATCTAGGCCACTAACTGAATTGCCTGAGCCTTTGTGTGTTCAAAGCTACAATAAATTCTGTCACCCTCATCACAGCGTTTTCTACAGGACAAGCTAATGAGCCTCTTCCTGAACCACTTACTCTTGAATGCCCCTTTTGTATGTCAAAAACAGGCTCCCTCTGTAGCTGGGAGGCACAGGAGATGCTGTGCTTCTGGGCAAAGTTTTGGGAGTGTGGCAGTGCTGCTCCTACAGCAATTACCCCCCAGAACGTGACTGGAGCTGTGCTCTGGTCATGTCTGGAGGGTGTTTGAGACTCAGGGATGCTGCATGCAGCCTCAGAAGGTCTTAATATGTTGCTTCCTGTTTTGCCCAAAAAACCAGAAGTGACGTGCTAAGACAGTGGTTCCCAAACTGTGGGTTGGAATCTGTTGGCAGGTCATTGCAATGGAAGATCAGAAGAACATCAGGTGGATGACAGAGCATAGGGTGCATGCAATAGAGGATCAGAAGATCATCAGGTGGATGATAGTGATTCCCATGTTTTGACAGCTGTTTGACAACTCTGGGAAGGGAAGGGCTGGTTGTACAGCTGTAATCCACCAAGGCCAATGGAGACTCTGATGGACACTTGAGCTTCATTTGACCTTGATGGGACTTTGAATGGTCATGGGCTAACATGGCAGCTCACAGCTGAGCTGCACTTTGGATGATGGAACATCCAAGGATAAAAGGCAGCTTCAGAAGGAGCAAAAGTCCCACCCAGACCTACGGGACACGGACAAAGCAGGACCTACGGGAGAAGGGGACTGCCAGGACTCTGCTGGAGGACCCTGCTGAAGGAGACACTCTGCGGGAGAGGACACAGAGGAGGGACTCTGCTGCAGAAGACTGAACTGGGAAGACTGGACTGTACTCTAGAGACTGTGGACTTGGACTGGACGCTTCAGTCCTTTACCCACTAAGTTCTGCAGCTGCTGTAGCCCTGCAACTGTGCCCACAGTTCCTCTACACTCCTTCATGGTAAGCAGATCCACAAGCCAAAGAGCTACTGTAGCAGGCCAGTTTCCTCCCAGATTGACACTGCGTTAAGGAGTCTCGTATGCCTTCCTCGGCCTGCCTGATGTGGAAGCAGGCAAATTCAAGTTTACGTTCATATACGATACAACACAATTGTTCTCGTGCCCAGATGGAATGTCCAGTGAGGGTGTCAGTTCTGAGAGGGGGAGGAACCAAAGGACAGTGGATGGCATGAGCCTTGCTGCCTTCCTCTCTCTCAGATGCAACCAGGTAAGACCATTCTGGAAGGAAGGAGCCAAACTACCATTGATTTCAGCCAAGCCAATGGAGTGGGCCTCACGGTGTCACTTCTTCCTCAGATGGGTCAAACGTTTGTAGCTTTTGAATGACTGAACAGTCAGTCTCTTAACACCAAATAAGTTGCTGTGGGAGAGAACTGGACAAGGCTGTTTTCTGCTCCTGGTCACACATCTTGTAGCATTTGGTCAAATCACTCGGCAAACAAGGATGCTAATAGCTCTTAGCTCTTGTCTTTTTCCGGACAGGCAGGATGGTTTCAAAATATAGAAAAGAGGTGTTTTGAGACTGAAAGAAGAGGCAGAGGACAACACATGGTTTATTGGCAAAGTAAAAGAAAAGAAAGCCGGTTTCCACCTCAGCAGTCCCTGCATGAAGATCCACTCTCCTAGAAGAAACAAAGGCACCTCCTGCACTCTTTCCAACCTGCTCACGCAAAGTCCTTGCTGACCTTCCCTTTTTATGAGGGACTTGGGAATTGGGTTTCTGGGATTTCACAGTCCTCTTTCCTGTGGGGCAATGGAAAGGTGCTATTGGGGCTTCCTAACTGGAACGTAAGGATGCCAGGGGAATACAGAGGTCAAAAGGCTGCTGAGCAACTCACAGCTGAAATGAGTCTCAAACAAGGCATCCCCCAGTGGTTGGCCAGGGGTTGGAACCAGAACTTAGCAGGGATTGGGACCTGAATTTGGCATGTGCCCCTCTGGATAGTGGTGGGTATATTTGGTTTTCTGCAAAATGAATTCCTTAAGGCTGCTGGGAGGATCTCATGGAACTGGAACTGGAATTGGAACTAGTCACATCTTTAGCTGTTGGTGAGGAGATGCTCTGAAGGAAAAGAGCATTCTGAGGCCGTTGGAGAAGTGGAGTCAGGTAGAAAGCAAGTGAGCGTGTTCAGGCCTTGAGACAGTCTACTTCCCTGCAGACCTCAGTCACCCCCCCGGATTTTATTAGGTCTGCACAGAGCTTTTGATTTCCTGTGTGCTTCACCATGGAAGGTGCTTTATTTCAAGCTGCCTGCCTGGTAACGTTCTTTGGGGATTTTAGGCCAGGCAAAGTGCTGAGCCCTTTGAAATCCGATACTTCAGGGCGGGCGCTGCAGGTAGGTGACCTGCATTTTGTGCCCAGTGGTTTGAGTATTACGATCCGCAAGCCTAAGACTGATCAGAAGGGTGTGTGTGTGTGTGTGTGTGTGTGTGTATGTGTGTGTGTAGTCTGCCACTGATGATTATGGGTTCCTTTTGCTACAGATCGGAGCAGCCTCTACAGCAGCCAGTTTGGGGCTTTCAGGGGAGGCCATTTGGAGGATTTACAGGAGGCAGTCTGGGGTGCTTAAGTATTACATTAGAAAAGAGGAGCAGCACCCCAACCCCTTCTTTGTTTTGCTGTTGGTCCCTGAGGGGACCCCTCTTTTTTGCTGTTACTGGTCAAAATTTGGGGGATATTACCCTGTCACGCCTTCATTGGTGCTGGTTTTTACATTCTCTTGGTCCACCTGTTGGTGGGTCCAGTTGACCTTCATTGGTCTGGTGGTCTCAGGGTATCTGCGGGTGCATCCATTTTGCCTTCGTTGGTGCCGTGAGGGTTCCTAGGTATTTGGGGCCTTCATTGATCCATTTTGGGGTAGTTAAATGAGGTTATTTGTGATTGCTCCTCATTTGTTAGGACAGTCGATCACTCTTGTTTCTTTTGGCAGGTCCTGATTGGGCATATCCAGTGCAGGTGCTCCTTTGCGGACACTCCGTCTTGTGAGGGGCACAGAAATAAGCAATTTTGCATGGCTTCAGCACCCAGCTTGGCCTGGACAACCTGTGTTGACTGGGAAGCAAAGAAGGGCATGAAATAGAGCCAACTGCTACCAGCATTTGCTGAATATCTGAATTCCCATCCACCTCCCCAGGTAGTCCTTCATCTAGGTGAAAACAAGCTCAGCCAGAGTACATCGTTGTCCTGGAGGCTTCAGGTCCAGCAAGATTTGAATGCGATAGTGTCCTGTGGATTCTATCCTCTGGTCCTGTTTGCCCCCTAGGTTTGGAGAGGGGTTAGGAATCCCAATAGATTGGATGCCACTAAGCGGAGGCTTAACACTTACCTGAGTAGGGTTTTCATAAGGACGGGATGTTATTCCACAGCCAAACATACAATATAGGCTAATGGGTTCTGAGCTGTCTGTGACAGATCAGATCTTGGGGTGGTGGTGGACAGCTCCATGAAAGTGTTTACCCAAAAGATTTTAAAATAGGCATCTATGAAGAAGATATAATTTTTGATAAAATATTCTTGATTGATGATGGAAAATATATTAAGAAAATGTATAGTTTTCTTCTTGAGATAAAGATGGAAGATGAAGTAGTGACTCAATGGCGTTATAGGCAAAAAATTATGGATATAATATTTCGATTGATGGTTTCCAGGTTGGCAACCTTCAGTCTCAAAAGACTATGGTATCGCGCTCTGAATGGTGGTTCTGGAACAGCGTCTAGTGTGGCTGAAAAGGCTGATTCGGGAGTGACAATCCCTTCCACACTGGGAGCAAGTGCAGTCTGTTCCTGGTCTGTCTCCCTGGCTATGAGCCTTTCTTCTTTGCCTCTTTGCCTCAGTCTGTTGGCAAAGTGTCTCTTCAAACTGGGAAAGAACTGGAGGTTGTCCATGACTTTGTGTATATTGGCTCAACGATCTCCAACACTCTTTCTCTCGATATCGAGCTAAACAGATGCATCGGCAAAGCAGCTACCACGTTTTCCAGACTCGCAAAGAGAGTCTGGTCCAACAAGAAGCTAATGGAACATACCAAGATCCAGGTCTACAGAGCTTGCGTCCTGAGTACACTTCTGTACTGCAGTGAGTCATGGACTCTTTGCACACAACAGGAGAAGAAGCTGAACACTTTCCACATGCGTTGCCTCCAATGCATCCTTGGCATCACCTGGCAGGACAAAGTTCCAAACAACACAGTCCTGGAATGTGCTGGAATCCCCAGTATGTATACACTGCTGAAACAGAGACGCCTGCGTTGACTTGGTCATGTTGTGAGAGTGGGCGATGGTCAGATCCCAAAGGATCTCCTCTATGGAGAACTCGTGCAGGGAAAGCGCCCTATGGGTAGACCACAGCGGCGCTACAAGGATATCTGCAAGAGGGATCTGAAGGCCTTACGAATGGACCTCAACAGGTGGGAAACACTGGCCTCTGAGCGGTCCGCTTGGAGGCAGGCTGTGCAGCATGGCCTTTCCCAGTTTGAAAAAAATTAATGTTCCAATGACTTTACTGTATTTGAATTGCTGTGATCCAGTTGCCGTAAGCAGGGGAGTGGGTGGGCAGGAAGGGTGCCTGAGGAGAAAAGGGCTCCCCTGGACGTGTGAGTTTTCTGGTTCAGGCTCCCCAGTGTGACATGGGAGACTGGCTGGACGCTGCTCCCGCTTCCTGCTTCAACAACCCCGTGTCCTCTTTCCGTCCAGCCCTGTTGCCTGCAGCCTCCTCTGATCTTATATTTTACAAAGGAGAGAAATCTCTCGAAAGAGACTAAGCACAAAGTTATGCATGGGGCGAGGGGGGAAGGGCAGAAAATGAAAAGTATTTCAGTTTCCTGACTGTGATAGAGATTTATGAAAGGTGCTGTTTTAAAACAGTCTTTTGTCCCCATCCTAAAATATGGGTGCCTCAGGATACAGTCAATATTACAAGCCTTCTTCCCTCCCCCATTCCTTCTACTTTGCTTCCTAGTGTTTTGTTCTCACTTTTTTTTCCTTCTTTCTCTGAGTTATTTGAACATAAATTTAAAATTTCAATAAAGAATACAGTGTTTCTATTATTATTATTATTAACAACCCTTTTGCTTATTGCTCTGCTACTATCCTGACTTCTGAAACCTGTTCTCCATATTCCTTTGTCTTGAATAACCCACACATATAAGAATATTGCCCATTGCTGGTTTCCCGGATGTCCTTGATGCTTCTCGGATCCAGTTCAACCTGTCATCGTTGTCGGGTCAAACCACTCTCTTACCCAACATTCCTGCTGTAACATGGCAATGTGCAATCTTACTGCCAAACAATATTTAATAATATGAAATATACTCCTAATATACCACCACCGCCCTGATGGGCAGGCTAGGAAACAAACCATAGAAGTCAGTCATTCCTATTGTGGCAGAAAGAACACACCAACACAGGGAAAACACACTGCATATGCTCAGAGATACTCTTCTTCTTTCCCCAAGGACTCTGGGGCTGAACTCTAGCAAGCTCCAGTGCCCCTCTGCTGCTTGGGAAGGTGGTTGCTGCTGAGAGCCACAGGGGGGCTGAGGCAGCCTGGAGCAGAGTGACCTGATGGAGAATCAGTGAGGAATCCTCTGGCCAGTGTTTGAACTCGCCCCTGCACTTCTCTCCCCCTCTGGCCACTTCACTGAAAACTGCAGTCTCTGATAGATGCAGCACGTTACCGGAGGCCTTGTAGGGCCCCAGAAGGCCCTGAGCAGCTTGTGGAAACTTTTTGCAACACACATATAGGGGGGTTGTAGTATGAGGTAGAGTGACAAAGGCTGCCCATGTGCTACTTGGGGAATAGTTGCTACCATCTAATTCTCACTGTGTCCTCTTTCAGTGCATAAAATGTATCATTTTAGGTGAATAGATTCGGATCCTGTGTTGCTGAAGCTGTTCCTGGCACTCAATCCCGGGAAACCCTTGTAATCGAAATGCAGGCAGGCCGGGCACATGACACAATCAGGACACTGGAGATGCAGAACCTCCTGGGGCTCCGTATAAAACGGGAAAATTAAAAAGATGGAAGAATTTAGTGTATTCCTGAAATTTATTCCCAGTGCTGTTCCCATCTGAGAAAGACTTGTGTGTTCTTCTATTCTCATTTTCACTTTCTCATTTTTTTTAAACCTAGGATGACAAACTGCTTTGATGACCCTTTTAGTGCCACTTCTGGCGAAATTCCCAGTTGACCATCTCTCTTTTATCTTCTGGGTTAGACTGACAGGATGGCCACTCTTTAAGACTGCTGAGCAATAACATAGAAGGGGGCATGTAAAAAGTAATCTACGTAACATCAGCCAAAGAGTTTCCCCTTCACTTTGGCTGAGCCACTATCTGGTGCTGGATTCAGCGCAAGCCTCCTGGCCTGCCTGTTCCAGTGCAAGATAGGATTGCTCTGCACGTTACTATCGCAGTGCAAAAAGGCACTTTCAGGGGCCATAAGAGTCTTTTGTATAATTACTTCACATTGCAGTAAAGCAATGTCACATGCAGGGCTGGCCCTTCCATACAACAACCATGAAGCTGCCCTACGAGGCTGCAGATTAGTGTGTGTGTGTGGGGGGGGGGCTGCTCTCTCGCCAGCTTGTTGGCTCCACTGCTCCTCCATTCTCCATTCTCTAGATTGCAAAAACAAAAGGGGGCAGAGAGGGCGAGGAAAAGTGAAGTTCCAAGGGGGTTGGGGGCTTAGAAACAGTCAGAAGCACTCAGAACAAGCCACAGATGCTCCACAGCCACTTCAATAGGTACATCATCATCATCATCACCATCATACTACTACTACTACTAATAATAAAGGTGTTTATATACCGCCTTTCTTGGTCGTCAGATTTCTCCTCAGACTTTATTCAAGGCGGTTTACAAAGGCAGGCTGTTCTAAATCCCCATAGGGATTTTTACAATCGAAGAAAGGCTCTGTCTTTCAAGAACCACAACATTTCAGATGGATCTTTCTGATCTGGTCTCACATTCTGGCCTCCAGTTGCCTCCCACGCAAGCTGAGAAGCAGCTCCTTCGTCTCTCACATGGAGGGCAGCCAAGATGCTTCTTCGCTCACACCAAAGAGCAGGTGGAATAACTCGGCTCGGCTTGTCAGCTGCTTCAAGGTCTCACCATTCAGGGTGCCAGTGGCCTCAAACTGGTGACCTTCAGATGTTATCTTCAGGCAAACGGAGGCTCTGCCCTCAGACCTCCTGCCCCCCTACATGTTGGTGGTATTACACTGATTGAGCAGGATATTGCATTTAATTGTTTAATAAGCCCAATTTTGCATTTTTACCATTTTAGACTTTCCCTGGTTATTATTTGTTGCCACGAATGTGTGATTGTCTCTTCCAGAAACAAGTTGAAGGAGGAAGAGGGAATTCTGGGTCACAGACGGAAAAGCAGATTTCATATCATTCAGTTCTGATAAATGCCTGTGTTTCGAGGCCTCTGCAGAGCTGGAAAAGAGGCTTTGGCTGCTAAATCAATTTCTTGTTACCATAGATACTAGCCTATAAGGCAAGACATTTTACCCCAAAACTCCAGCATAGACCTTCTCTTCATCTTCTTCTCTGTGGGTCACTCAGGGGGTCAAGGCAGTTCAGGGGCACTGCAGTAGTCAGGAGAAGCTCAAAGAAGTGGCAGGCACAAGCTCAGCTCCAGCTGGCCTTACTTTGCTTCTCTCAACAGCTCCCTCCTGCAGGGAGAGGCTTTGCCGGCATGTGACCTCCTTAATGTCTTCAGAAACAGTGGCACAGTTCAAATTTTTTGCCCCCTTTCAATCAGGCTCCAGGGCAAGCTGCAGCTCTTCCTCACCTGCACCTTCCCCAAGTTTGCCTTCATCTTATCTGAGGGTCATAAACATTCCGGGATTTATGGCTGGAAACCTGCCCTCGCCTTATCTGTGAGAGCAAACTTATAGGAAGAATCCACAGTATATGTCAGCACCCTGGACAGTAGTAAGGAAATGACGTTCTTAACAACGGGTGTTGCACATTCGTAACATCTCTGTTTCAGGGATCATTTCTCTCTAATCTGGAGAGAAAAACCAGCAGAGCCCGTGAAGAACATCCAACAACTGCTCAAGGAGAAAGTTTCAGGTCAGCTTTACTAGACACATAAAAGAAGGGGTGGATAATCTCTCCGCGGAATGTGGCTTCTGAGTAAGTGTAGAGCCGAGCTCCTGTTTCAGCATTGAAAAAGGCCACCTGCCCGTCAGCGCAATTCAGAGTCACTCGGATCCTCTTGAGCTCCTGTCTGAAGGATAGAGGAATGTAATTGCGGGGATTAAGAACTCTGTCCAGGCATACGCTCTTCCTCACAGCCAAGGATAGGGGGTGGTAACCAGGGAACTGACAGCTCTGTACTCTCCTTCCCACTTTCCCACAGCCCAGATCCCTCTTCAGGACTACAGTCAAACTCACCCTTTCTCCTCACAGACTTTCTGGCAACCCCCACAGCCCACCCTCCCTCACGTCCCACAGTGACCTCCCAGAAGTATCTACTTGATGTGAATCCCTCCCGGCCCAGCACACAAGTCCAATAGTCAAATCTCTCAGGATTGTTGGGCAGATCTTGGCGGCTGTGTCCCCAGCTCACGCTTTTGTGATCCTTAGTCAGGGTGAGCCAGGAATGAGCCGTGTCTGGATCCAGAATCACACTGGCTGTTGGGGTGGAGGAAGAGGAGCAAAAAGAAGTGAATTACTAACTGCCTTAATAAATACTTGAGCCCCAGAGATAGAAAGAATATCCTCTTCACAATTGTGCCCATATTTTATACTTTAAGTGTATCCTGCCTTTCCTGTTCTTCCAGGCAGCTTAAAAGAAGCCAAAACACCCCTAAGACACATACTATATTCCTTGGCTGGTAAATGTTGTACGGAAGGCAGGAGAGAAAATGGCTGATGCTTCCTTGACACTTCCTGTGCAAACTGACCACTTCTGACTTTCAGGGACAATGACGGTGTCTCAGTTCTGCCAAGCAGGGTCTTGAGAATACAGTTTTTCTTCTATGTTGTTTTTGTATCATGCTTCATATTTAATTATACTAAAGCAGAGGTTCCAAACTTTTCAGCACCTGGACCCACCTTTTCAAAATGACACTCTATAAGGATCAAGACATCCGTTTCCAGAAGGAAGTTTCCCTGCCTTCAACAGCCTCTGTAACTTTGCTTGTTAGCCATGCTGGTACCCTCATGGATTTAATCCAGTCCTTTTTTTGCAGTATACATTTCCTCTGGGCCTCTATTACTGCTGTTTTAAACAGACTCCATTCACACGGGAGATACTGGTTTCTTTTTACCTTCCCTTTCCCCTTTCATCTTTCTAACTACTCTCCTCCTTTAAGGGAAGTCTGCCCTTTGGAGGTCAAGGGTTGTGCTTTGGATTTGCTTGGCAATCTTCCCCCCACCTGCATGGTAGAGTAGATTGCCCTAGGCTACCTTGGGCATGGAATTGGGAGAAATTGATTCAAATGGCTTGAAGCCAGCCCTGCCTCAAGGAATGGCTGACTTCATACTGCTGGTCAGAGCTCATGGAGCGAAGTCTTGCATGTTGGATGATCAGGAAGGGAGAGAGCAAGAGGGAAAAAGGAAGCCAAGTAGGGACACACTTCCACAGGTGAGGTGGACAAGGTCTGCAACAGGGAGTCTCTGAGTCACCTGCTTCCTGGACAATATGCTGCCCCCCAGTGTCCTTCAGGTGACATGGCACCCATTTCCCAACTGTGTTTGTTTTCCACTCACTGATTGTGGAGCCCATTTTCGAGGCATTTCTCTCCCCCTTACTTTCAGCCCCCTGCACCATGGGAAACTCCTGTCCAAACTTCCCATCATATGCATCTTGCGCATCATTCTTCATTACCTGGGAATTGCTTCATGACTCCCTCCAGAAGGGGTTTTACATCATGGAATCCCCTGATTCTGCAGGTCAGCACAGGAGGAAAAACCACAGGATTCCCAAATGCTTCCTTCTTTTCAGACCTAGTAGGGTTAAAAAAAATCTGATCCCAAAAAGTGTCCAATCGGGAATTACTGTCTGAAGCAAACAGACAGCATGGAAGGGAAGAAAAGAACAGAAAGCCTGGAGGCAGGGGCAAGGGCAGACCTGGGGATGCTCTGGGTAGGAGGCTTCTTTCGCTAAGGCAGTATAAAAAGATATAAAATTCAGGAGGTACAGAAGCACCTGTGCAGGTGAGGGAAGAGGTCTGGCAGCCTTGATGGGTGTGCAAATGGAAGAGAAATGAGTGGACTCCACACACCTCTGCAATGTCCTCTTATCCTGGGGGGAAAAGAAGAGAAAAAGACCTCAGTGCCTGCCACAGGCAAGTCAGTCTTTTCAGGCGCTGCACAGAGATGCTCTCTCATCCTCCACAGTCCAGTTGGCAGTGATCTGCCTTGAACGCTCCACTCAGAGACTGAGGGGGCAGCTCCACAGATGAAGGATGTGCTGGGTCAAGAAATATTTTGTGTTGCTTCTGCTCGTCCTGATCCATCAATTCTGTACCACACTACCTGATGTCTTATTAGACCCAGCTAACAGCCCCAAGCTCTGTCCACAGCCTGGGGGTCCCAATCACTATAAAACAGGAGGGGTGGCATACCTGACAAGGTGGCACCTCCGGGCACCAAGCTTGGGGGGCGGTGCCATGATGCCATCCACTCTCTCCGCACTGCCCTCCTAGCGGTACTCAGTTGGGCACCGATAGTATCAGCACACCTATCTGGTCTCCCCCCAAAAGCATTCTGAGGGTTTGGGAAGCCGTGCACAGCCTTCTCAGTGCTGAAAATCACTTTCACTTCCAGGGACGTCACAAGCACCCTCTCTGGCCCTTGGAGCACCACGGTGGGGGAGAGGGTGAGGCAGTGGGTGCAGAAGACAGCATCTCCAGGTGGGGGAACAGCACCCTTGAAGGTGTGGCCAATAGCCCCATAGTGGCTAGAAACACACTGAGGGGAGGGCTCTGCTGCAGCTTTCCATTGGTGGTGTTGATACCATATATGAGAAGGAAGAGAGACAGAGGGCATCATTTGCTGGAGAGTGGAGAAGAAACTGCTCCCCTGTCATGCCCCTCTCCCTTGCTCAACTGGAGATATGACCCTCCCCCCTTAAAAATTCTTTGCTGACCAGCAGTCCAGGGCAGACACTCTGACCCATGCTTCCATTCACCCTTGTTTTCCGGGGTGGGGGCGATTACCCAGGCAGGGACTGCCCTCCATTATCAGGCTTCCAGCACATGCATTCCAGATGCCCTGGGACTCTCTTTCCCTGCACAGCCACCAGACAGTGGACAATGAGGCTGCACTGGACCTCCCCAGAAGCCCAATGGGAGGGGCATGATGGTAGCAGGACAGAATTGAGCAGAAAGTATGCCCTTCAACCTCCCCTAGACCCAAATCCTAACCCACTTTCCAGTACTAGCGTAGTAGTGGCAATGGGATGTTTGCTGTATCCTGCAGTTGGGTGGCACTCACAGAGGCCTCCCCAAAGTAAGGGAATGTTTCTTTCCTTACCTAGGAGCTGCATTGCCCTTATGTCATAAGAACAGCCCCACTGGATCAGGCCATAGGCCCATCTTGTCCACCTTCCGGTATCTCACAGCGGCCCACCAAATGCCCCTGGGAGCACACTAGATAACAAGAGACCTCATCCTGGTGCCCTCCCTTGCATTGGCATTCTGACATAGCCCATTTCTAAAATCAGGAGGTTTCACGTACACATCATAGGAGGGGTTTTGCAGGCAGGATACAGAGAAAATTCACTTGGTGGAACAGTGCTGACTCCCCCTTATTTATTTTACTTTAATTATTTATAATTATTTTAATTTGCTTGATGATGTCACTTCTGGCCATGACATCACTTCCAATGGGTCCTGGACAGATTGTCATTCTAAAAAGTGGGTCCTGGTATTAAAAGTTTGAGAACTGCTGCAGAAAGTTGTTAGTAAGCTGACACCCGGGTGTGTGTGTGTGTGTGTGTGTGTGTGACACCACAAGTGACCGAAATCACTAAAATCACCGTTTGTAAGAATAAGACCATCATGTTATATATCAATCAATGTGCAGTTCCATGCAGAATGCAGTGAAACAAACCCCATTGAAATATCTGTGTTCTATCGAAAGGTACAGCCAAAAGACCAGTGGGGGCGGGGCGACGGTACATCACCACACCCACCACCTGGGACGTTGCCGTGCCCACTGCATGTGGTGACGCGCAGGCCTCCCACACGTGTGATGCGGACCCTGGTGACGCCACTGCTGCTGTTATGCATCGTAAGAGTCCGTGTGGTGCCCCTGCTAACCGGGCAAGAGGCTCTTTTTCAAGTGGGTGCTCCTCTTTTTGCAGGGGGAGAGTAACTGGCCCACCTCACCCCAGCAGTGCCTCTTCTAGTGGCTGCCTGCTGCTGTTCTTCTGCAGCTGTTTAGACGGTGAGCCCTTTGGGGACAGGGAGCCATTGGAGACTTGATTTTTCTCTGTAAACCACTTTGTGAACTTTTTTTGTTGAAAAGCGGTATATAAATACTGTATAATAATTATAATAACATTTTAAATCTACAAAAGAAGAGCAACTGACTTGCATCTTGTCACTCTTGGGCCTCTGCAATGTCCTTTTTCCCATGTTCCTCTATCCCCCTATGCTCTGCCAAGTCAGGGGAACATGCTTTCCCCTGTCCCGCCCTGCCCTCCCCTGCCTTGCAGTGCCTCTGCGTGAGCAGGTAGAGCTGCGGTTTCCAAACTCTCCAGGAGTATCACTCAGAAAACAGCTTCAGCTCGTATTGCTGCTGTTATGCATCCTAAGAGTTCATACAACTTACATTTTAGATCTTCAAAATTAGAGCAACCGACTATACCTCTTGCATCTCGTTGCTCTTCAACCTTTGAAACGCCCTTTTCCCCTTGTTCCTCTATCCCCCTGTGCTCTGCCAAGTGGGGAAAACACTTTATCTGAAAAGTGTAACACAGTCCTGTAGATGTCTGCTGAGAAGTAAGTCCCACTGAGTACAACAGGTAAGTGTTCATCGGATTGCAGCATCAGTGGCCTTCGTAGGTAACACAGATGGGCTCCTAGTCTTTTCATGGATGTCCTTGCTGAGAAACAGACAAGCATTTTCAGCGCTTTGTTGTTCTGTGAATTGTGTACACTTCAGACCAGCAATTTTCAACCACTGTGCTGTGGAACACTGGTGTGCCACAGATGGTCTACAGTGGGGGCAATGCCGTATATTATTAGCTTCTGATCAGACTTTGGACTCATAAGTTTATTACATGTGTGAGGAAATGTGGCTTATCTATCAAATGGGTTGTCCTAACTTATGATGCACTGACACACATTGGCAGGCGTGACGAGGAAGTGGCAGCTCTTTCTCCCAGAAGAAGCCAAAGGGAGTGTCAGGAGTGTGGGGTGCCTGCTGCCTGGAGACCTGAAACTGCCCTTTCCTGTAATGCTGGAACTATTCACGGCAAAAGTAAGAATTTGCCTCAACCTGTGCTTGCCCGTAAAGAAGGAGAGAATGATCCAGGATTTATGGGCAGGGGATTGAAGAGGGCGGGTTGCAGAGAGGGCTGGACCAGGGAGAAGGACAGGGAGGGTTGTGAAGATCTTCCTGCTCTCAGTAACTTCTTCAGTTCTTAGACTGAACGTCAAGTCATGTGCTGATTTCTCCCCACCAACACAGTCAAGCAAGAGTATGTTCTTCCATTGCTTTGCCTTCAAAGAGAGGGCCAGTGGTCTTGAAACTTTTTTGTGCCACAGCACCCAATAAACACACAGGAGAATGGCAACCACCTCGCAGCAACCAGCACTGCCCCGCCCAGCCTCAGCGGCACTTCATTTCCAGTCTGCCCTCTTGCCAGCTGCTGGCTCCCCACGTCAGGGGTCGCAGGAGATGGCTGTGGCTGAGATTGCATGTGCGAGCCGCTTCCCTTAACGAGCCGCTTCCCTGGCTCTTCTCTTGGGGCAGTGGCAGGCCTGAGGAGGAGGGGGGCAGAGGGGCAAAATCCCTGGGGCCTGGGCCTCCAGGGGGCCAGGGTCATGACAACACAAACTGGACAGTGCAAAAGAAATTTATTCCGGGTTGCTTTACCACTTCCAATGCACGTCTGTTCCTCCAATGTTTTCTAGAGACTGCCATTTGTTAAGGGGAGCCCTAACAGCTCTCAGATACCTCCACAAACTACTGGCCCCAGAACGCATTCGGGCAGGGTGTTCGGAAAGAGTTCTAGAGCTTGTGCACTAACCAGTAACTGCATTCAGTCCCAGACCTGACTGAAGACTGGGTTTCTCAGGTTCAGCAAGAGGCCTTGCAAGGCCTATAAAAGGTCCTCAGGTCCAGCCTGAGGAGCTGTTGAGTGGCAGATCTGGACGAGAGAGCTGAACTAGGGTCCTAAAGAGCTGATATACTTTCCACCTTGAGAGAAAGAACCTGAGATCCAGCTTCCACTCCAGCCTTTCAGCAAGGCTCCTCACTGCCTGAGCTGCACCACTCTCTTCCTGGCTCTGCTTGCCTGTTCTACAGCTTCATCCCGGGCAGCTGCTGGAGGGAAGGCAATGCAGAGGACAGCTTGTAGCCAGCATAGCTGAGACCCTCTTTTGAGATTGTATCTAATCTACTGTCCTGTTTTTCTGCTCTTTTCTGTGCTAAAGTTCTTAAAATCTTTTTTTCTGGATAAGAAATTCTCCCATCTCTTGTTGTTCGCCTGAGCACAGTGCAGTTCTCGTCTTGGAGTAAATCTCTACCTCTCTCACATGCCCATCTATTCCGGGTTAACCCACATTTTCCCAACAAGGGTGACCAGATATGATGGAGGACAGAGAAGAGGGCATTTTGACCAGTGTAGCTTTAAAAGCCCTTCCATGTTGAACTGCACCTACCAAAATTCCCTCTTGTATACAAGGTGTAGACACGCTGCCCTCCATTGTATCTGGTCACCCTGCATTCGGGAAGTAGAAAGTGGATGAAATCTATAGTGGAAATGCAGCCCAGGTCTGCTCCGTAAGCATCAGTGTGTATTAGTGCAATTCAATCACAGGAAGGTGCAACTTACGCCTTCAGGCCAGAACTTCTAGGTCCCAGAGGTAGTTCACATAATTCCCAGGCTCCTATAGTCACCTCCACCTCTTGTCATAGTTTAGTGTGTGTCTAGATAGAAAATGTGGCCTTGGATCATGTCTGCATGTATTTTGGCAAGGTTCAAAGGTGAAATTAACAGTGTGGTGTTGCACAAATATAAGTCTGGAGCACAGAAAAGAAAAAGAGGAAAACAAAAGACCAGGCAAGTTTGTTTCACCAGGGTTTGTTTCAAAGTTACCGCATAGTAATTAGGGAGATGGTGAAAGCCAGTCCTTGGATGCTCCTGTATTAGAAGAAGAAAGAGCAAATGAGGACTTTGCTGAGGTAGAAGAAAAAGAAACACAGTAGCACTATTTAAGGAGAAGAAGCCCCGCTGGATCAGGCTAAAGGCTCATCTAGTCCAGCTTCCTGTATCTCACAGTGGCCCACTGGATGCCCCAGGGAGCACCCAAGACAACAGACACAATGTGCGTCCCGGTGCCCTCCCATGCAACTGGCAATCAGAGGCAGCTTGCCTCTAAAACCAAGATGTCTCTCCTGATCTGTCACAGACAGCTCAGAACCCATTAGCCTATATGTAAAGTTTGGATTTTTTGCCCCAATGTGCATGACTTTACACTTACTGACATTGAAATGCATCTGCTATTTTCCCAGTTTGCCCAGTCTCCCAGTTTGGAGAGATCCTTCTGGAGCTCTTCACAATCTCTTCTGGTCTTCACCACTCAGAAAAGTTTGGTGTCATCTGCAGACTTGGCCACCTTGCTGCTGAGCCCTGTCTCCAGGTCATTTATGAATAGGTTGAAAAGCACCAGTCCGCAACAGATCCTTGGGGCACTCCGCTTTTCACCTCTCCCCATTGTGAAAAATGCCCATTGACACCCACTCTCTGCTTCCTGGTCTTCAACCAGTTCCTAATTCAGAATAGGACCTGCCTTCTAATTCCCTGACTGTGGAGCTTTCATCAGTCAAGACTTAGCCCTGCTGATTCTGCCTCAGCAAGGCTTATTTGTCTATGTGTTTTGAGATTCTATCTTTGATGAGGCATTCTACCATCTTGTCTGGAACGGATGTTTTGATGACCAACCTGTAATTTCCCAGATCCCCCTAAAAATCCTTTCCTTCCCCTAAAAATCGATGTGATATTTGCTATCCTCCAGTCCTCTGGCACATTCCCCTTTCGCAGAGCAGGGGAGGGGTTCTGCCCAGCTCTGAAACCACGATGAAGTCCATTTGAACTACACACGTGTTCGGGAAAGAAGGTGTATGTAACAAGGGCCAGTGGTCTTCAATCTTTTTCACGTCATGTCCCCCAATGAATGAATGAATGAATGAATGAATGAATGAATGAATATGAGGCTGGCAACCCACCTCTCAGCAGCCAGTCCTCACCTTCCAGCTTCGCGTCACTTCCAGACCATTCTCTTGCCAGCTGCTTGGCTCTGCACCGCCTTCTGCACTGCCTGATGTCAGGGACCACAGAAGGTAGTCGTGGCCAGGATTGCAGGTGCCTGCCCAGCTTTAACAGGCTCCTTCCCTCTTTCTCCCCCTGGGACAGTGGAAGCTTATCCTTCAGTGAGGAAGCCACCCGCTCTGGCCATCCCCTCCCAGTAGTCCCCTGTCCTGAAATGAAGCCACTGACTGCAGCATCTCATCCCACCCCTTCCAGGTCTGGTAATTTGTGAGCATGCTGGTGCCGTTCCAGGCCCTCCCGCAGGTTGCTCCGACCATTGTAAGAGGCAGGTTTTGAAAGGTTGCCACAACCCCATATGAAGCTTCACGACCCCATTGGGGTTGCTTCCCACAGGTTGAAGAACACTGGAACAGAGTAGCATTCCTCAACGTTTGTCCCCCACTGCACCACTTTGCATGGTCCACCTTTGGGAAGGCCCACTGGAATTAATATCATAACCAGGTTCTTCTGAGTTGGGAGGGCAGATGCAATGTGACAAACACCAGGAATGTGACAAACACCAGGAAGAGGCTTAGCGTGGGTGGGAGGCTTTCTCAAGTTTGTGAAAAGTGCGCTCTGGAGCTCTGCCCACTGACCCAAACCTCCTACCACTGCTTGAGACATTACGTTGCTGATCTCAATGCCGGGTGGTGGGTGTCCGGGGATTCTGTGCATTCCACTTGTCACCACCTCAAGCACCACCACTGGTATGTGTGCCACTGGTTAAGAAACTGGTACAGAGGATCAAGTGCTGGAGTCGAGGTTCCCATCCCAGTCGCACATGAAGCTCCCTGGCTGACCCTTCAGTTTAGTCCTCTTGGGGCTATTGTGAGGATCATAGTAGGGCGGATGATCCCGCAGGGTCAGACCCAGAGTCCCGAGGCACCGGCCTCCCTTTCTGCCTTTCTCCCAGCAGGCGGGATTCAGTTATATGGTGTCCTTTCTGTGCTTCTTACGCAGTTTGTCAGACAAGCAAGACTTCTGTCTTTATTGAACAGGATGGCATCAACAAAGGACCTCCTTTGTTTGCTTTGTCCCAGAAAGCGATTTTATGTTTTTATTCCACATTCTCCTACAAAGTTCTCAATTTATTATTTTTAAATGCTTTAAAAGTGTACTCAGTAAGTGATATAGTGTCAGCAGACACGGCCATGGTGTGATTTCTTACTGGAAAACTAATCTCTCTTTTTTGGAAAATACCTTAAACACTAAAATAAGGCGTTTTCTCTTTTTATTTGGATCTCTTAAAGACCACAATGTGGTGTTTTGTGCATTTATGTTGTTATCAACAAAAACAAACACGTCTAGTTATTAGTCCCACAAACTGGGCACCACAGTGGAAAATTCACAGATCTTCTGCAATGTGCAGCCTGTGAAATTCCCCATATGGTATTTCTTCTGTCGCTCACCCACACCCACCTGCTGTACAGGTCTCAGAAGCTGCCTGAATTCATCCCTGGAGTCTTCATCAGCCATGGCCTCAGCCTCACCAACCATGGAGGTAGAGGAGGAACTCAAGTGTCCCATCTTTATGGAGTACCTGACAGACCTGGTGACCCTGGACTGCGGTCACAACTTCTGCAGGGGCTGCATCACCAACTACTGTGAGGTGTGGGAAGATCTGGGGGACTTGGAGTGTCCCCTCTGCAAAGCCAGAATCAAGAAAGGGAATTTCCGGCCAAACTGGCAAATGTAGTAGAAAAAATTAAATGTCTATCCCTCAATTTGGGAAAAGAGGATTTATGTGTGAGACACCAGGAAAATCTCCATCTGTTCTGCAAGGAAGACAAGGAGTTGATTTGTGAGGGATCCCCAGAACATCAATCGAATACAGTCCTTCTTGTGGAAGAGGCTGCCAGGGAATTCAAGGTAAGTGGTTTCAAACCTTCAGGATTAATGATGGGTGTAACATGCAGCTTGCTTTGGAGAGAAGCCATTGAGGGAAGTGCTTAAGCCCCAGAGCAGGAAAAGGGTTTGCCTGCTCTAGGATACGACACTGCTCTAAAAGCAGCAGTCCTGATGTTGGGTTGGACACAAGGGAAGGGTGAAGGATATTCTTTCCCTTCACCTCAGGAAGGGCTCAACACAAATTGCACTTGGATCTTAGAGTCCATTCAATCTGTTTGTGCTCATGTAAAATTCCCTTGTAAGACATGAAGCCCAGAGACCTGTGGAACGCACTGAGATGGGAGGCCAGGAGAGACAGCAACTGCTTTCTCATGCTTATGGAGCAACATTATGTAGTAACCCCACCCCCAAAAGATAAAAGATAGACCAACCAGAAACTTTTCTTTTCTCTTTGCTTCAGGACCAGTTGTGCAGCCGCCTGGAAGTCCTGAGGAAGGAGAGAGAGAGAATTCTGGCAAGTCAAGCAGGAACAGAAGAGGAAAGCCGAGACCTGCTCGTAAGTGTCCCTGTTGCACTGGAAGTGAGAGCCACTAGAAGCCATCTCTGTAAACCTGCAGCATGAAACACGGAAGAGTCAAAAGAGCCTCATGTCTCCAAAAATGTTTGTGAAAGGCCGTTCTCAAGGTGGAGTCTTGTCTGTTTTGTGCTGCTCACAGTTTTTTGATCCCTGCAAGAAGTCAGAAGTGCCTTCCTTGCAGGGCTGGCCCTCTCATCAGTCCTGAGCCAAATATTAGCAGCCCAACCCTATTTTGGGCTGGCCTGAATGGTGCCAGGCTGCTTGCACAGTGTCCGGGTGGAGACCAAGCTGGCTGGGAAAGATAAATAAGGGACAATTTTACTTACTTCCTTGGCCACCGCCTGATCCCCAACAGCACTCCTCAAAGGAGTCTTGAAGAGCCTTCTGGGGCTGGAACAGGGGTTCTGGATTTGGTACATATGTCCGATTTTCCCCTGATCTCTGCTTCGACACATCCCTAGCACCAGCAGAACTCTGTTAGTGGCCGATCTGTGGCGAGTGCAGCCTTCTGGGCCCTGCTGCAATGCTGCACTGCATGGGTAGGACTGGGCCATAGGAGGACCAATTCACTCGCATGTTACCTGGCGGTGGTGACGGTACAGTGATGGAGGAGACCCTGGCAGATCCGCCTCCCTCCAGCTCCTCCAGCTTCCCAACATGCTTCTGACCAGAGATCTCCCACCACCTACTTCCAAAGGCCGACAATATTCCTGACATTTGTTCACTGTCCACTGTCATAGAAAAGACAGAAGAGACAACAGAACCACCCAGTCATGGCAGGTCCACTTCCCTCCAGCTCCTCGAGAATCTCTTTCTGCCATGTTTCTGACTAGAGATTTCCCACCACCTCCCTGCAAAGGCTGACAATATTCCTGACATTTCTCTCCTTTTCTCCTCTCTGACACAGTGCCCGCATGGGGACCCAGCTGGCCAGGAAAGGTAAATTAAGGAAGATTTTACTTACCTCCTTGGCCACCACCTGATCCCCAATGGGACTTCTCAAAGGAATCTTGAAGAGCCTTCTGTGGGCATGACTGGGCTGGCACAGGGGTTCTGGATTTGGTATATATGTCAGTGCGGTTGAGATCTGCACTTGATTTGCCCCCACCCCAGCCTGATTCGATCCATTCCTAGCATGTCAATGGCTAATCTGTGGGGTCTATCAGCAGTGTGCAGCCTCCTGACCACTACTATAATGGTGCACTGTATAGATAGGTTTGAGCCATAGGTGAACCAACTCACTTACCTAGTATGTGGCGGTGATGGACTGACAACATTCCTGATATTTGTTCACTGTCCACTGTCATAGAAAAGACAGAAGAGACAACAGAACTCCCTAGTCATGTCAGGTCCACTTCCCTCCAGCTCCTTGAGAATCTCTTCCTGCCATGTTTCTGACTAGAGATTTCCCCCCACCTCCCCGCAAAGGCTGACAATATTCCTGACATTTCTCTCCTTTTCTCCGCTTTACATCTGCCTGTTTTAGGGCCAAATAGAAGAGAAGAAGACAAGCACAGTGGCTGCTTTCAACCAAATGCACCAGTTTCTGGAAGATCAAAAGATGTCTCTCCTCTCGCAGTTGGAAGAGCTGGAGAAAGAAATTGCAACCAGAAGAGAGGAGCACATGGCCATACTCAAGGAGGAACTGTCCTCTCTTGAAGATCTCATCCAGCAGATGGAGGAGAAATGCCAGCAGCCAGCAAGTGAACTCCTGCAGGTGAGAGGGTGGTAGAAATAGCCCAGGTTCCTCACCAGGGGAAGGAAAGCAACTGCTCTGTGCTTCCTTGGCCTACACAAGAATGAAGGGACTCGGTGTGTGGTGCAGACAAAGACCTCTCTTATGAACAGGAAATAAGGAAGTTCATTTTATTTCACTGAGGCCTGGAGGTCCCAAAGATCTTGGAATCTGTTCTCATGTCTCCTTCCTGACAACTGATCTCTCCCCATTCTGCTCAGTTCTGTCCTGCTACCCTAACACCCCACTAATGGGCTTCTGTGGTGTTCCAGTGCACATCATCTGGTGTCTGTGCAGAGAGAGTCATAGGGCATCTGGAATGCATAATGCTAGAAGCCTGCACATATCTCAGTTTCCCTCTGAGGAAGATAAGAGTGACTAGGAAGCATGGACCAGAGCGACTTGGTTTCAACAACACCAAGGAAAGCTCCAGCAGACCCCTTTCCTCAGAGGTGTTCATAGCCACTGTGGTAACTGGGATTACACTTTCAGGGGTGCCACCCCCCAGCTGGAGGTGCCATCCCCCACACACACTGCCTCCCCCTGCAGCTTTCCCTGAAGTGACTATTAATAGTCACTTAAGAGCCAAATAATAGTCACTTAAGAGCCAAATAGTCACTTATTAAGAGCCAAATAAGCCACCTGCAGCTTTCCCTGAAGTGACTATTTCTGGCACTTAGAAGGACATCTGCAACTTCCCTGGCCCTCAGAATGCCTCTGGGGTTGCCCTTGGATTGGCTCACTGATATCCATCAGTGCAAGATGGATCACTGCCAACTCTACATGGAACTCTAGAGAGCAGGTCTCTGTGCAGGGTGTGAAAAAACTGACTTGCCTGGGCAGGCTCTGACCTATTTTTCTTCTCTTTACCCCCACAGGATATTAGAAGGACCTTGCAGAGGTACATGGATCCCACTCATTTCCCTCCTTGTCACCTGATGCTGGGAATGGTCTGTGAAGGACGTAGCTCTTTCATGGCTCTTGGGGAGAGAATGCAGGAATCTCCACCTTCCAGTGTTCCACTCAGGGCCTCTCTTTACAACGTTCCACTTGAACATGCCAGACCTCTGTCCCCTTTGCTCAGCTACACTGGTACGGGCCGTATTTTCTTTCCATTTGCCTTGCCATAGCTAGAGAAGCCTCCTCTCCTGAACACGCCCCATCTGCTCTTGTCCTGCCTCCAGGCTTCCTGCTCTTCTCCTCCGTGCTGTCCTTTTACTCCAGTCAGGAATTCCAATTGGATGGATTATGAGATCAGATATTTTCCTCCTCCACATTAGGTATGAGAAGAAGGAAGCATCTGGGAATCCTGTGGCTTTTCCTCCTGAGCTGACCTGCAGAATCAGGGAATTCTATGATGTAAAACAGCTGCTGGTGGGTGTCATGGAGCAATTCCCAGGTAATCAAGAATGATGTGCAACAATGCATATATTGGGCAGGTTTGGACAGGACTTGCCATGGTGTGAGGGCTGACAGGAACGGGGGGGGGGGGGATCCTAGAAAATGGACTCAACAATCATCAGTGAGTGTCAAACAAAAACCCCTATTGGGAAATGGGTGTAATGTCACTTGCAGGACACTGGGGGCAGCGTATTGTCCTGGAAGCAGGTGACTCAGAGGCTCCTTGTCTCACTCAGACCTTGACTTTGTCCCCCTCATCTGTGTCCCTAATTGGCTTCCTCTTGCTCTCTCTCCTCCTGATCATCCAACATGCAAGACTTCAATCCATAAGCTCTGACCCATAGCATGAAGTCAGTCATTCCTTGAGGCAGGGATGGCTTCAAGCCAATTGGACCAATTTCTCCCAATCACACACCCAAGGTAGCCTAGGATAAGCCACTCTACCATGCATGGTGGGGGGAGACTGCCAAGCAAATCCAGCACAAAAGCCCTTGAATTCCAAAGGGCGGACTTCCCTTAATTGAGGATATTAGTTAGAAAGAAAATGGAAGAGAAGGTAAAAAGAGACCAGTATCTCCAGTGTGAATACAGTCTGTTTAAAACAGTAGTGATAGAGGCCCAGATGAAACATATACTGAAAAAGAAGGGCTCGACTAAATGCAGGAGGATGCCAGCATGGCTAAGGTAGAGAGGCTGGGAAGCTTCCGTCTGGAAATGGAAGTCATGCCCTAATGAGGAGAATGAAAAGGATTGCAAACTCTTGCAAAAGAAATGTAAGATGTTGATATGAGAGGCCAAGAAATACTTTGAGGAGCGAATGGCCAACAGCGTTAAGGAGAATAATAAACACCTTTTCAAATCTGATAGAAGCAGGAAATCTGCCAGAAAAGTGGTTGGCCTGCTGGGTGGTGAAGCAGGGAAAGGGGAGATAAAAGGGGACATGGGGTGGCAGAGAAATTAAATGAATGAATTATTTATTTATATATTTGTTTAAAAGATTTTTATACCGCTCTTCTAAACATCCAAACTGGTTTACAGTGAAGCATAAATACAAAAGACCATCAAAAAAAATTATTAAAATCAAAAACCATTAAACAATTTAAACAACAAGAATAAATGAGCAGATAGGAAATAAATAATATAAAGCAGCATATAGTATTGTATTGGCAACCTTCAGTCTCGAAAGACTATGGTATCGCGCTCTGAAAGGTGGTTCTGGCACAGCGTCTAGTGTGGCTGAAAAGGCCAATCCGGGAGTGACAATCCCTTCCACACCGGGAGCAAGTGCAGTCTGTCCCTGGTCTGTCTCCCTGGCTATGGGCCTTCCTTCTTTGCCTCTTAGCCTCAGACTGTTGGCAAAGTGTCTCTTCAAACTGGGAAAGGCCATGCTGCACAGCCTGCCTCCAAGCGGGCCGCTCAGAGGCCAGGGTTTCCCACTTGTTGAGGTCCATCCCTAAGGCCTTCAGATCCCTCTTGCAGATGTCCTTGTATCGCAGCTGTGGTCTACCTGTAGGGCGCTTTCCTTGCACGAGTTCTCCATAGAGGAGATCCTTTGGGATCCGGCCATCATCCATTCTCACGACATGACCAAGCCAACGCAGGCATCTCTGTTTCAGCAGTGAATACATGCTAGGGATTCCAGCACGTTCCAGGACTGTGTTGTTTGGAACTTTGTCCTGCCAGGTGATGCCGAGGATGCATCGGAGGCAGCGCATGTGGAAAGCGCTCAGTTTCCTCTCCTGTTGTGAGCGAAGAGTCCATGACTCGCTGCAGTACAGAAGTGTACTCAGGACGCAAGCTCTGTAGACCTGGATCTTGGTATGTTCCGTCAGCTTCTTGTTGGACCAGACTCTCTTTGTGAGTCTGGAAAACGTGGTAGCTGCTTTACCGATGTGCTTGTTTAGCTCGGTATCGAGAGAATGAGTGTCGGAGATCGTTGAGCCAAGGTACACAAAGTCATGGACAACCTCCAGTTCATGCTCAGAGATTGTAATGCAGGGAGGTGAGTCCACATCCTGAACCATGACCTGTGTTTTCTTCAGGCTGATTGTCAGTTCAAAATCTTGGCAGGCCTTGCTAAAACGATCCATGAGCTGCTGGAGATCTTTGGCAGAGTGGGTAGTGACAGCTGCATCGTCGGCAAAGAGGAAGTCACGCAGACATTTCAGCTGGACTTTGGATTTTGCTCTCAGTCTGGAGAGGTTGAAGAGCTTTCCGTCTGATCTGGTCCGGAGATAGATGCCTTCTGTTGCAGTTCCAAAGGCCTGCTTCAGCAGGACAGCGAAGAAGATCCCAAACAAGGTTGGTGCAAGAACACAGCCCTGCTTCACTCCGCTTCGGATGTCAAAAGGGTCTGATGTGGAGCCATCGAAGACAACAGTGCCCTTCATGTCCTTGTGGAAAGATCTGATGATGCTGAGGAGCCTGGGTGGACATCCAATCTTGGGGAGAATCTTGAAGAGGCCGTCTCTGCTGACCAGGTCGAAAGCCTTTGTGAGATCTATGAAGGCTATAAAGAGTGGCTGTTGTTGTTCCCTGCATTTCTCCTGCAGTTGTCTAAGGGAGAATACCATATCAGTGGTGGACCTGTTGGCTCGGAATCCACACTGCGATTCTAGGATAGACGCTCTCTGCAAGTACCTGGAGCCTCTTTAGTACAACTCGGGCAAACAGCTTTCCTACAACGCTAAGGAGAGAGATGCCGCAGTAGTTGTTGCAGTCACCCCTGTCACCTTTGTTCTTGTACAGCGTGATGATGTTTGCATCCCTCATGTCTTGAGGTACTCCACCTTCTCTCCAGCAGAGACAGAGGATTTCATGCAGCTCAGTGATGATGATCTCTTTGCAGCATTTTAGGACTTCAGCAGGCATGCTGTCTTTTCCAGGTGCCTTGCCAAAGGCAAGGGAGTCCAGGGCCACATGAAGTTCTTCTAGGGTTGGTTCACTGTCAAGCTCTTCCAGCACAGGCAGGCACTCAATGTTGTTCAGTGCTTCTTCGGTGACTACATTTTCTCTGGAATATAGCTCAGAGTAGTGCTGCACCCAGCGTTCCATCTGCTGCGCCCGATCCTGGATGACCTCGCCTGTGGCAGACTTCAGAGGGGCAATTTTCTTCTGTGTTGGACCTAGGGCCTGCTTGATACCATCATACATCCCCTTGATGTTGCCCGTGTCAGCTGCTATCTGTATCTCGGAACAGAGCTGGAGCCAGTAGTCGTTAGCACATCTCCTGGCAGTCTGTTGGACTTTGCTGCGAGCAGTTCGGAGGACCTGCAGGTTGCGCTCACTGGGACAGGCCTTGTATGCTGCTTGAGCGCTCCTCTTTTCCTCAATGACTGGTGTCAACTCCTCAGAGTGGGCTTCAAACCAGTCTGCTGCCTTGTTGGTCTTCTTGCCGAATATGGACAAGGCGGTGTTGTAAACGGTATTCTTGAAATGTTCCCATCTGTTGGATGCATTTGCGTCGGCCGGGCCTGGAACAGATTCCTCGAGCGCTTGTGCAAATTCCTCCACTTTTCTCTGATCCCGGGTCTTGCTGGTATCAATGCGAGGTTTTCCTTCCTTTTTCGAGTGATACAGTCGCTTTGTTTGCAGTTTCACTCTGCTGCACACCAGGGAGTGGTCAGTGTCGCAGGCAGCACCATGATAACTGCGTGTGATCTTGATGCTGGGAAGGCTGGAGCGTCTGGTGAGGATCAGGTCGAGCTGGTGCCAGTGCTTTGATCTTGGATGTCTCCAAGAGACTCTATGTTGGGGCTTTGTGTTGAAGAATGTGTTGCTGACACAGAGACCGTGATGACAGCAAAACTCTAGCAGGCGTTGGCCATTTTCGTTCATCCTCCCAGTGCCAAACTGACCTAAGCAAGTGGGCCATGAACTGTTATCAGCACCAACTCTAGCATTGAAATCGCTGAGGATGAACAATGGCTCTTTTACAGGGATTTTCTTGACAGTGGTGGCCAGGTCATCATAGAATTTGTCTTTGGCTTCTGCTGGAGACGACAGAGTCGGTGCATAAGCACTGATGAGAGTGATAGGTCCTGCTGATGACTGGAGCTGCAGGGACAAAATTCTTTCACTTCCCACAGTAGGTGGGATGATGGATTTCAGCAGGGTATTTCTGACCGCAAAGCCAACGCCATGTTCCCTGGTTTCGTTTGGTGGTTTTCCCTGCCAGAAAAATGAGAAATATATATATATATATATATATATATATATATATATATATATATATATATATATATATATATATATATATATATATATATATATATAAATATATAAATATAAAGCAGCATAAAGGCCAAAGGCCATATATTTATATATAATATAAATATAAAGCAGCATAAAGGCCAAAAAAATTAAGGGGTCCCTAAGGAGCACCTCCCTCCCCAAAGGCAGGTGAAACAGAGAGGTCGTCAAACCCTGCCGGAAACCATGTACTGAAGAAGCTGCTCTCAGATCTTCTGGCAGCTGGTTCCAGAGCTGTGGTGCCACATCTGAGAAGGCTCTGCAGCTTGCCTCCATCCCTCTGGCTTCAGATGGCAGCGGTATCCTGAGAAGAGCCCTCTCTGATGACCACAGGGGATGCGCAGGAATGTGTGGGGGAAGGCAGGCAGTCCCTGAGGTAGCCTGATCCTATGCCTTACAGAGCTTTAAACAGCACCTTGGAAAGGACTGGGCAGCCAGTGAAGCCCCTGGAGCAATGGCATAGCAGATTCCACATGCCGAGCCCCAGCCACCAACCAAGCTTCTGCATTCTTCACCAGCTGCAACTTCTGAACCGTTTTCAGGGGCAGCCCCATGTCAAGGGCATTACAGTAGTCTAACCAAGATGTCACTAGGGCATGGACCACCAAGGCCAGGTCCAACTGGCACAGGTAGGGCTGCAGTCGGCGCACCTGCTGAAGCTGGGCAAAAGCCCCCCTGGCCACAGCTGCCACCTGAGCATCCAGGGACAGTTGTGGGTCCAGGAGGACTCCCATCCAGAGCATGTTGTGGGACTAATACCAGCATAGCCACCTTCCAGCTCAGGAGGACCTCTGTATTTGCATCTGTCTTCATGGCAGAAGACCTTGGGCAGATACTGCTGCCCAAAAGGCCCCCTCAATAGTGGGTGCAGATCCAGGAAGACCCATTGGGGCTGCCATTGCTCAATATACAGTAAGTGAAAGTTGTTTCCTTACCCCCAGGAAACCCCCAGGAGACCACTGGATACAGCGGTGGCCATTTTTGGTGATAGGGAAGCATAGGATTGGCCTGTAAGTCAGATAGAGGGTAAAGGAGAAGACGTTTCAGACATTTGACAAACTAAATATCAGTAAGTCACCAGATGCAGAAGGCACCAACTCAAGAAGAACGAAAGAATTTGCAGAAATTTTGAGAAAAATGCGCTACTTGTTTGTTAAAAGGGCCGCTGTGCCAGAGGACTGGAGGACAGCTAATGTCACACCAATCTTTAAAAAAGGAAGCAGGGGGGATCTGGGAAACTACAGGTGGGTCATTGTAAATTCAGTCTTACATCAGGAAGTAATAATAATAAATAATAAACTTTATTTGCATCCCGCCCTTCTCCCTAAAAGGGACCCAGGGCGGCATATTAAAGTACGTTTAATATGTTTGTTCTCCTGGGCCTTCATTGGCCATCTGGCGCTCTTGAGCCTCAGTCTAGTTGGGGCTTGTCCGGCCTCTTTGTGGACCTTCATTGGACGCCCCACACCTTCCCTTTTCCAGCCCTGCAGGCAGCCTCCTCTTCATAATCATCTCAGCTTGGGCCATAAGAGCCATCACCTCCCCTGTTTCATTACCAACCTCAGAGGAAAAAGTGAGCTCCAGTATGCAAGGGGCAGGGGGCTTGGGAGCCTTCCTCCCAACTTCTGAGTTTTCTTAGGCCTAGTCAAACACAAACAGGAGAGGGGGCAACCACCCCCTATAGTTGTCTAAAACCCAGACAAACACACCAGAGGCTGCCCACAAGCTCAGACGCCACCCAGCAGAGCGAAACTAGGAGCTGCCACATACTGAGTCAGACCACTTGGTCTGTCTACTTCTGCTTGGCCAATCCAGGCTGGTCCAGTAGTACCAGTAGAACCACTATGTTTGTCTGAATGTCACCCAGTGAGCAGCAGGGACTGAGCAGAGGACTGTCACCCCCCCAGCCAGGGAGACAGAGGCCCCTGGTAAAGAAAGAGGGAAAGGGGGGACCCAAAGGGAATGCAAACCTGAAGATAAGGCAGCTCACCATTCTTTAAGCCCCAGCATGGCAATCATCCCTGCACCTGCACCCAGTCAGAGAGCACCTGAGAGCTCTATGCTATGCATGTCCACGCAGAAGCAAGTCCCACCATAGTCAATGAGGCCTTCTCCCAGGCAAGCCCAATGGGACTGCAGCCCAAGCACGTCTACTTGGAAGCCAGCCCCACCATAGTCCATGGGGCTCACTGCCAACAGACACTGAATTTAGGTGGAAACGTTGGTGCCCAAACAGGCTTTGGCTGCTTAGCTGAACCTGGCCAAGGCAGACTTGGTGGAGGCTTCAGTGGTCTCGGTGGTGGTGGAAGCCTTGGAGCCGTCCCTGTTGTCATCCCCTCCGGTGTAAGTCAGCTCCCACCCTCATCCAGCCGGCCACCTCCCTGGTAACCATCCCTGGACCAGTTCTCTCTGCTAGCTGTGAGCCAGCTAGCTCACAGGGAGGGCACCAGGATGTATGTCTGTATGTATGTATGGGTATACATGAAAAGGTGTAAAGTTTTAGAAGCCACTACTGGTTTTGAAGGCTCTAGTTCCCGACCAGCTCAACATGTTTGACGAAGCACTGGAAATTCTCTTCAAACACTTCAAAAAATTTGTTGTTAGAGATATAGAAATATGAACTCCTCCTCGTTTCTCCAGCCAGGGTGAGATGAGCAGGCTGAACACCAAGGAGCTCCCAAATGGGTTGAAGGTGAGACGGGATCAAATGGCTCCTTCTTCGTATGGAGTTGGGGCCGATACTAAGAGTCTGGTGCGTGGGGGGTGGCTTGGGTGGAAGACCTGCTTACAACTTGGAATGCCCCCAGCAAAAAAAGCATCAACTCCCCATTGGGGGATATCAGGGAGGGCTGCCCATTTGACCCAAATGTTTCTCCAGCTGTTAATGGCCTTAATGCGAAATGGGCAACTCCTGCACACCTTCACCCTCCAGTTCAGTCCCGTCCTGGTCGCAGACCCTCCTGCCCCATGCTCAAGGCTTGGTGGTCTTCTTGTGATGTCATCAGGCCCAGACTCCAATCGCTCAGCTTTTGGGGTGCTTCTGGTCTAGCAACCAGGAGTCCTTTGACCTGCTGGGTTCAGCCACGGACAAGGAGTTGGGCTTTCATTGTCCCCATTGAAACAGCTCTTCCCTGATGGTCTGTTTCAGGCTCAGGCCAACACCCAGAGCATGGCTGATCGTGACCGATTCTACACCGTTCTAGCGGATGCCTCCAGGCCAGCAGTGGGAAGGGGCTCATCTCCCAGCACTGACCCTGACGGGGGTCTTGCAAAAACAACTGGAAGCCTTGCTGCGTCTGTCCGGGAGACTTTCCAGGAGGGCCCACCATCAGCCCCTGTTTTGATGCCTTTCTTGCATCAAACACCCTCAAGACCCCTTGGCACTGAAGAGGAAATGATCAGGAATTTTCTAGAAATGCCACTAAGATCTGGGTGACCTCTGGAGAGGCAAATGCAATTTTGAACAAGTAGGAAATGGTCACCATGACATAGATCCAATTATCTTTATCTTTTACCTCTGGGTCCAAATGTCACCTATGTTCCCTCCTATACCCTTGTTCTCTGCTACTCCCACTTCTGAAGGGATCCTGCTTAATAACTCCTTGGAGATGAAGAATGTAGACTTCACTGAGTAAATAAGGAGTTCCTCACCAGGACTGTCTTGCTTTGCTTATTCCTCCTGGGGCTAAAGGATAATTTCCAGCCCCCTGCCCTTTCCTTCTCATTAAAGCTGAACTTGCATTGAATCTTTGGTGTGCTAAATTATTAGGAATAATAATTATTATAATGAAGTATGACAATTTATTATGTTGTTTTTAAACAATGGTCTCTTCTGAACCCACACCCCTGCCATGGATCCAGCCCACCAAACTGGTCTCTTCTGAACCCACACATCTACCATGGATACAGACCCCTGAATGGCCTGAAAAAAGAGGGAAAAGAAAGGAAAGGTGGAGAAAAATAAAGGCGATGGACCTCTTCCCCCTTCATTCATCCAGGGGTCCAGTAGGCACCACCTTAAATACCATTGGTGCTGCCCGTATCACTGGTTGAGAATGACTGCTGTTCATCGAACCCTTTGCATCCCTCACTTCCCCAATGGCCTTTTTAAAACCCTGTTTAATCTTTCCATAAATGGATTGTATTTTCAACCATGGCTGTCTGTTTCCTGGTTCGGACATACAGAAGACTGACAAATCTCCTCAAACTGATAGGGGCCCCTGTTGTTACATCCTTTCCGGGATGGTGGGTACCTAGCAGCCTCCATCTGCCTGGTCTGAAAGCCTAGGCTGCTGCCAGCAGGCACAATTTACTATAAATTTCCCCCACTCAGCTGTGTGTGCAAACATTGGAGACTGGGGGAAGCATGAAGGATGTCAGTGTGCTAACCACTAGTCAGTACTGCCCTGTGTCAACCTGAAGACTCTGAGACTCTCCTCTTCTTCCTTGTCATAGTCCACATGCAGCAACAATACCCCAGTGCTCCCATGTTCTATAGTGATACTATACCATGTTCCATAGTGATACAGCGAGCACAGCTGTTCTGTGGCCAATGTGCCCACCCTGGGTGAGATAAAAGCCACCCTGAGCAGCGTCCCATCTCCCCGCCAGCCCTGACACAGAAATGCAGGGACCAGAGTTCCCTGGAGAGAGAGACTGAATATTGAAGCAGGTTAGACTCTCCCCCCTCCCTCCCTCCAAGCACCCAATCAGGGGCAGAGATGGTCTTCTTGCCTTGAGTGACACTGGGACAGGCAGAAAATGTGCCCTTGCCAAGGAGGGGAGGGGAGCAGCACTGGGCAGTTTCCTTGTTCATTTCATTGAGGAAGCAGGAAGGTGGGTCAAGTCAGGACTACTTGCTGAGAAACTGATCAAGTTGGCAAGGGCACCTTTCCACATCCAGAAGCATTGGAAACTCATGGACATACATTCAGGAGTGATGCAGCCCATCTCTGCCAAGGCAAGCTGAAGATGTGTGGGTGGTCTTCACTTATGCGAGGCGTTGGCACTGCCATTTCACACAGTCCACTGTATACCCCGTTAATTGGCTTTTGGATCAAGGTGATGAGGGAGGGAATATTCTCCTTATTAAAAGAGTAATTTCCTGATGCTCAGTGATTATCAAGAGAGTCAATCTGTGCTGGGTTCCCTCTGTCCTCCAATTTCAGGCGGTCTGGAGGCCAATGGTACAGACACATCTTCCTGGCTCAGGGAGACTCTTGCCCCTTCCAGTCTTTTAAAGAACTCTGCCTCTAGCCCTACATTTACACCCCCAGATTCCCCTTCCTTCCTTCTGGCCTGCCTGACCAATTAGAGTGCCCCTTTCTGCCTTCCAAAGCATGTAAGAAACGTACAATTATTTTGTGCAAACCCCCCAATGCCTGGCAAAAGAGACACCTGGTTTTTTTTTTCCTTTCTGCTCGCCAGGTGAACGCAAACTTGAGCAAAAGAAGGGGGAGCAGACTCATTCCCTTTGCCTTTCTCCCTCTTGCCTTTCTTTTGGCTTCCCTCTCCTTTAGTTCCCCTTCCTCAGACCTCCCCATTTGTCATTCTTGCCCTGCCAAGACTTGGATGAGCGTCAGGGTCTGCCTGTGCTTCTATTCCTGCACAGCCCCAGTTCAGAAATCTGGTTGGTTTCGGAACTGGCTGTGCATTTTCTTCCCTGTCTGAGTCTTGCCTTTTAATAAAATCCTATGCAGGTCTACTCAGAAGCAAGTCTCATGGTGTGGAAGCAGACTTACTCCCAGGAAAGGGTGTGTGTATATATATACAAACATGTGTTCCTATTTTGATCTCAGGTCTCAGCCTTCCTCCTCCGAGGAACCCTCCTCTCCCTCCCTCTCTCCCTCCCTCTCTCTCTCTCTGTCTTTTCTTGGCCTCAATCAAAGGTTATTTCACTTGCTATGGATGGCTACTTTTCTTTGGGGTTTTTTGAGTTTGTTCCTATTAGACAGCTCAGCTGCTTGTCCAGGTATGGTGTGGACCAGGGAGGAGGGGTAGGATTTTGGTGTGGACCCTGCTGCAAGCAGGGCTAGAGCAGGGACCTGCAAAAATTCCTACATGGTGCCAGTCTCAAGGACGCTGGTCATCTGACTTGAACTGCAAAACAGACCTCAAACGTCTTCCAGCCTGGGTGAGACGGTACAGTTGAGTTTCCTCCACCTTTTGGCATGGAGAACTTGGGCCAAGCATCAGACGTGTCACATTTTGACTCACCAAAAAAGTGAGCGACTTGGTGTCCATCCAGTGAATTAGTCTACCTAGAATGAGGCAATCACCTTGCAACACACAGCTTGGCAGGACCCCTGGTTCATCCCACCTGCAGGGGGGTATATAAGGCTTGCAGCTCAGAGCTTCGCCTCATCCCAAACTTCTGGAAGAAGAAGACAAGGTCAGGTGGGTTCTGCTGATCAGTTTGGTGAGTCTCTATTTGTAGACCTTCCAATATCTATCTATCTATCTATCTATCTATCTATCTATCTATCTATCTATCTATCTATCTATCTATCTATCTATCTATCGCTTTTATTGTAAAAAAAAAGTGCAGGAACTCACAACTTGTTAATCTTTATTTATTTATTTATTTATTTATTTATTTATTTATTTATTTATTTATAAACCATTTTTTATTGGAGAAATAAGTAATAAGATACAACTAGACAACACGTGATTAACACGTACAGAGGAGGCAAGCTAGGGCTCCAGGTCAATTGAATTTCTCTTCTTTTGAAGAGGTACACCTTCTACCAGTATGCAACAGTCCCAGCAAGCATAATAGGTGTCCCCTTTTCTCACATTCCCACATGAAAGGCTCATCCTAGGCACCACCATCTCCCAAGAGATGGAGGATCTCCCAGCATGATCAGACACAGTAGGTGAGCTCATGAACCTCGCTTCTCCCAACAGATATGAAGCTCTTCATGTTTCCAAATCAGAGGCAGAGAAGAATTATCAGTCTCCCCTCAGTCATACTGGCACAGCGTCAGCCTGCCCTCCCTCACCCACCCTTTCAGCTCCCTCTCCACAGGATAAGCAGTCATTATCTCAGCAGAACGATCCCAGTAACTGCTTCTTGACCTTGTTGGGCAATTACAATATTATCATTGGAAACACGCTCCTTTTTGTATGTAAACAGCTTAATACTATTCTTGCCCAGCTGGACTCACTTCACAAGGCCATTCAACCGCCTTTACCTTCCCTCTCTGCTCAAGCTTTGGGTCTGAACTTTAACAAGCCAGGGGAAGCTGAACTGCTGGGGCTGCATGAGAATCTGAATTGTGGAGAAGCTGCCTATTGTTTGTTGAAAAATCAGATACTGCTGGAATTCCAGGACTCTCCCATTCATAAGGGGCGCTGGGCCAATAAACTGAGGTCAAAAGACTCTCTATGCAGATTATTATACCTTGATCCATCTCAGGCTGACTGTGTTGATCTGCAGGAAATCATAAAACTCCCTTGGATTCCCCAGTCTCCAAACTGGACCCAGCTTCTTTTGAAGTTTGGCACCTCTCGGATCCCAGGCCAGCTGCATGGGAAGAGTTTGTTTCTTCGGTCCTTTGGCATTTTCTTGCGGAGGGTGTTTACCGACTTGATTATTAAACCTCTGCTCCCAAGGTACAAAATGCAGCCTCCCCCTCCTCTCCTTCCATCCAGCCTTGCGCAGGCTGGCTCTGTGCCCAGTCGCTGGAGGAGAGATAATCGTACCCAGAGCGTGGGAGTTGCCAATTGCTTTTCTCCTGATTCAAGCCCCTTGGTGCTGCCTTGTGCTAATGAGTTAAGGGCTGCCACTGACTCTCTGGGAAATGCTTTGCTTCACTTGAAGTCTTCACTGCACAAGCCACAGGCTTTTGCTTTCTCCCAGCCAGTTAATTCAACAATTGGCTGTTCAACTGGTGCAGCTTCTAATAGCAAATGGCAGGTCCAGCCTTCTGGCGCTGGCACCGAACCTCAAGCACCAGACCAGGCACATTCTTCATTGATATCTGAGATGATGGGAGCTCAGTCACCCTCTGTCTGCATACCCCCCCTAACTGGAGCAGATGAGTCTATGGATAGCTCTCCTTCTGAAGCCTTTAAGCCTGTGCTGATGAATGAATCGGCCAGTGAGGTGGACTATCTCAATGGAGTGGGTTTGCAGTGCCATTCAACTAACTCGGAGGAGGTCCTGCATCATGTTGTGGCTATCCAACAATTGCCTAGAGACTCAGCCCAGGTCTTTTCATCTTCCCCAAGCTCATCACAGCCTAACATGAACTCCTTATCTAAAGCCCTGGATGGGGTACCATCAGGGGCAACATCTGCTGCTCCCTGCGATGAGGAATTGGAATCAGCTCTTGTGTCCTGTAAAGCTTTGCCAAAGATTCCTGGCTCCCACCTACCCTCCAGGTTCCTTGGGGACATAGAAGTGAATGACCAAAATTCAGGTTCAGCTAACTCAATTACTACTGCCCTCCCAATGCATTTACCTACTGACGACCATTCACTCATTGCAAGGGCGCTCCCAGCCCCCAAAGGCCCCTTGTCAACGGAACAAGGCCCTAGGGCAGATCCTCCTGCATTGGTGGCTAAAGATCTGATAATGGAATTACAGCTGGAGGGGGATGACATTGTGGAGGGTGCCATCAGCGCCTTTAAGGAACTCACAAGACCAGAACAAATAAATATTATCAGATCCCTGGACAGGGTTAAAGCAGAACTTCTCAATTATAATACGGAAACTTCGACCTATGAAATCCATTCTCTGACCCTTCCAGTGCCAGCATCTGCTCATCAATCTGCTTTAGAAGTAGCCACTGAGGCAATTCCCGTCCCTTATTCCAGGGATTTTACACCATCTCCAGTGACCAACTTATCCCTGAGTAGCTGCATGTCTCATCATCCTTCTGGTGCTGAGTGTCCATCAGGAAGCAAAGATTGACTAATTAATGCTTCTCCAGCCCCTGCTACTTCTTCCCAACTAAAAATTCTTTCCTGGAACATTGCAGGGTGGAAGAATAAGAAAAATGACAGTGGCTTCTTAAGATATCTTAGAACCTTTGACATTATTCTGTTGCAGGAGACATGGGCTTTGGACCATCTGTATATTCCTGGCTACAAGGCTTTTGTAGTACCTGCAACTAAATCCACCTCTAATGGTCGTCCTTTGGTGGGTTTAGCCAGCCTTGTACTGAAGCAGTTTAAGTCATGCCCTCTAGACATCATTCCAGGCTGTTGCAAGATACAAGCACTGAGGGTGTCTTTTGCAGACATTGACTTAATCTGCGTCAACACTTATATCCCTCCTTTGCTTAATAGTTTACAAAGGACCCAGCTCTGGAATGATCTATCATCATGTATGAATGACCTTAAGAGGGCCCACCCCCATGCTGAAATTCTTTTGCTGGGCGATTTAAATGCCAGGGTGGGAAATTCAGCAGATATCTTTCGCAGAGCCTGGGATGTGGTTGATGACAGCTCCCTCCCCCCCATTTGCGCACTAAGCAGGCGGTCCAAAGATGCATACTATAATGCTAATGGTATGGCCCTTGCTAAGTTTTCCATCAGCTTTAACATGATCTGGCTCAATGGTCTAAGAGAGTTCCCCAACGCTGATGAATTTACTTTTGTATCCTCTCGTGGTGCCAGCGTTGTGGATTACATTTTAGTTTCCACTAAAATGAAACATCATGTGAAAGATTTTGCCATTGGGGACCTAACCCTTAGTGACCATCTACCTTTAATCTTGGTCCTTGACCTCCATTCTGGGAGTGTTCCATTACAAGCTGAGATGGATACAAATCCAGAGTGTAGGTATAAAATTGTGGCTAACAGCGCCCTTTCCCCAATTTCCATCTTCTAAGTACGGAACCAGCAAGCAGAGATTTTTTATCGGCCATTCTACAGGATCCGGATCCCCTTGTTCAAATAAAATCCTTTGAAGGTTTTATTGGTCACGTTTTTAAGGTTTTGAGTACGAAGCCTAAGTTGGTTAAATCCTGTGGTGCATTTGACAAAAAGGATTGATTTGGCAGTGAATGTAGGAATCTTAAGGTGTGTATTAGGGCTTCTTATTTAGATTTTAGAAAGTACAATGACTCCGAGTGTTTGGTTAAATACTCTATCCTTAAAAAACAACTAAGTGTTTTATTGACAGAGAAAAAGAAAAGGTTTGTTTTAACTCAATGGAACAAGCTGCATCAAGCAATTCAACCAAAAAATAATAAACAATTTTGGGCGGTTGTAGCAGGTTCGTGGAGATCAGAAACATACGTCCCTGCTATTATTCCATCATCTACATGGGTTCAACACTTCACAGACATTTTTTACGATAAGAGCAAATCCCCAGACGCCTACCCTGACTTCACCTCTGTGGATCTGCCTATCTGGCCTCCTGTGACCCCTGAGGAAATTAAAGAACTAATTATGCAATTGAAGCCAGGGAAGGATGCAGGTCCAGATGAAATACCACCTGAGCATTTAAAAGGCGATCCAGAATGGTGGGCCCAGTTACTTGCCCACGTCTTTACAGTGATTGACAGTTCTGGCCTATTGCCTAATGTCTGGCTTACAGCGACAGTTATTCCTATCCATAAAAAGGGTGACCCTACCACACCAGGAAATTTTCGGCCCGTTAGTTTGCTTTCTGTAATAGGTAAGATTTATGCTAAATATCTATGCAATAAACTTACTCTCTGGGTTACTTCGCAAGGCATCTTAGGCCCCGAGCAATCTGGCTTCTGTCGGGGCAAATCAACTTTGGACAATTGCTTGATCCTATCTCATTTGGCCCATAAGCAGGTTAGGATATGCAAGGCTCGCCTTTATGTAGCCTTCCTTGATCTGAAAGGTGCCTTCGATTCTGTGGATAGGGAGCTTCTTTGGTCCACGTTGGAAAACATGGGGATTGATAAAAGATTGTTGCTGCTGATTAGGTCCCTCCATCTAAATACTTCATGCAGGGTTAGACACTCCTGGAGTGGGAATCTAACTCATTCCATCGCTACCAACAAAGGGGTCAAACAGGGCTGTGTCTTGTCCCCCATGCTTTTCAATCTGTTTCTAAATGACCTTGCCCCATCCCTGAAGGAAGTAGATAGCCATTGCCCGAAGCTTGGCGCAAGCCAAGTGCCGCTACTTCTGTATGCGGATGATGCAGTACTGATATCCCGTACTAGGACTGGCCTAAAACGTCTGCTGAATCGCACTGAAGAGTATCTTCTTTCCAACAAATTGCAAATCAACTATGCTAAATCTAAGATAATGATATTTGCCAATAGATGGAAGGCTTTTAAGTGGTCTTGTAATGGCAATAAAATGGAGCAGGTTAAGCATTTCAAGTACCTGGGAATCAACTTCCATTACAGGCTCACTTGGGCTTTTCATCGTAAGGCAGTGCAGAACGCATCCAAACTGGCGTCCTCAGCTATTTCCCGTTTCTTTTTTACCTGCGGCAATGGTTATGTTCCAGCTGCTCTGGAGGCGTTTAAGGGAAAGATTCTTTCCCTGGTCCTTTATGGCTCTCCCGTCTGGTATAAGGCTATTACCCAACCATTAGAACGCATTCAAGCCTCCTTTCTGCGGAAGATTTTGGGTTTACCCAGGTGTGTTCCCTACTCGGTTCTGTGTCTTGAGGTGGGGTTAATTCGGCTAAAGACGACTGCTTGGCTTAGATTACTGAAATTTTGGTTTAGGACTTTATTTAACCCTACCTCCTCTGGTCTAATGCTCCAATTATTGTCGGATTCAGTCCTGCCATTAGAGATCACTGATCTTCTAACCAAGCTCAAGTCAATAGGGCTGGACACTGCAGAGCTAGGCATGATTGGTTGTGATGCTGCTTACAGAATCATCAAAGAAAGAATTCTTGACATTGAACAACAAGAGCTGTTTAGTGCCACCAGAACCACATGCTCTCCACTCTATCTCCATGTTCCAATCAGTTTCGGGAAACTGGCCTCCTTCTTTTATCACCTGGAGTGCCCACAGGCTCGGAGAGCATTCACACTTGCAAGATGTAATGCTCTTCCATCAGCCGTGTTATCGGGCAGGTTCAGTGGTATTCCCTACTCGGAGAGGAAATGCAAGTGTGGTAGGGATTGTATTGAGACCATAACACATACCCTTTTCTACTGCCCACTTCATGATGTCTCACGCAAGAAATATCTAGGCCCTTTGCTAACTAGGATGCAGGGCTGGGAGGACTCAATCATGCTTCAGTCTCTCCTTTCCACATCTGACTCTGAGACCCTTGATAGGGTCGCTGCCTTTTTATCTGGGGTAATTGCCAGGCAGAGCTCTGGAACTCTGGGCAGTATGTGAGGAAAAGACTGATGTCTATGTTGTGGTGTCTTTGTATATTTTTGTTTTGTTTTGTTCTTTCTCTGTATTTTATGCCAATAAAGGTCTACTGAAACTGAAACTGAAACTAATATTTAAAATAAGGTTTTTCTTATCTGATTCTTAATTTCTAACGTCACATTTAAGAGGAATATCTCCAATTGAAATGGTAATACAGACTTCAGTATCTCTTATGTTATATATCATTTTCCAAAATTTCTTTATTTTTTTGCCATTCCACCCCACATAATAAAAAAATTCCCTCAATTCTTTACTCATCCAATATTTATTTAATAGTTCAGACTACACTTTTACTATTTCCTCTAAAATAAAATACCATCTATCAATTATTTTATATAACTTCTCTTTTAAAAAAATAACCCTTATTTATCTTAATACCACTTAATTTTCACAATACTTATATTTCAAATTTTCATTTACATCTACTTTGATTTAATATAATTAAAAAGAAAAAAAAGATCTACTTGTTGTTCAACCATTTTAACTTTCTGTCTTAGCGCTTGCTTTGTTCTCTGTCTTATCAGTGTTCCTTCTTACTCCTCCCACTGCGCCTTCCATTTCTTCTTTTTCTTCTTAAATCTCTTGAATTTCTTAGTCCCTCTCTCTATTTCTTTCTTTTTCTTCATTCTGTTGTTTTTCAAATTGACTAAAATGGCATTTAAAAATGTAAAGGATGTTTGTAAAAGCCAGACCTTATTAATGGATTTCTTGATGGATTTTAGAAGAGAAATGGAACAACAGGTCAGGAAAGTATCTGAACAAATGAAGCAAACACACTCCTCCCTGATAAGCATGCAGGAACAGATCACAAATAATAGACAAGAAAAAAGAATGGATCAAATGTCGGGTGAAATTAAAGAAGTGGAGTATTTTGAAATGAGACAGGAGATGGAAGAAGCAACTGTCAATATAACAATTAAGAATGTTAAGGAAGGAAAAAGAGGAAACGTTCAGGGAGCAAGCTGTCTCAAGAAGAGAAAGAATTTATGGATTAAATCCAGGCTTGATTCCAGGCCTCTTGCTAGGAAAACGAAAGTAAAAGTCTTTTCAGCCGTTGAATATTAATTAATCATTTCTTTTCAATGCATACCATTAAGAAAATAATCTTGTGTTTACTCCAGCAGGGGTTTCTGCAAGGACATCCCCTGATGGCCATGCACCCCCGGCTAGGATTTCAGTGCAGAATTTGTGGTATCCTGCCAGGGTAATGTATCTGGTAATCTAGATATGCCTGTGGCAGTCAAACAATGTTTGAATTTGGTCAATTTTTTATTTTGCTCCTCTCTTAAGAAACCTGATGTACGCAGTCTTGGCTTGGAGACAAGCTGCAGCCCTCAGGAGTTGTAGGAGAGCAAAGAAGCACTTCTGAGATTGAAAACAGCCCCGCACAGTTAGCAAGAACACAGGGCTCTACTTATTCACAATGATTCATGTTGCTTTCTAGTAAGGGGCCTGTTTTGGGATCAGAAGCAGGTCTCTATTAGGGGATTCAGTCCTGCTGGGTGGACCATAGCAGCTTCTCCCATTCTGCATTTGGTGCCTGCTTATTGGCTCAGGTTCCTGCAGGAGGCAGATACCAGGAGAAACCCCCAGAAGAGGGTTGGCTTCATCTCAGCTGCCTGGGACCCCAGGTCTAGAGCCCAGGAGACAGGGCCCCACTCACAGGACTTGGGTGGAAAGAGCTGAGGATGTTGCCTTGCAGGGAAATCGGACAAATGGGACAGGGAAAGTCTGAGCATGAGATGCGTCTGGAAAAATGACATTCATTTTCACGGGGATTTCTTCTGCTGGTTAAAAATGCTGAACAAACCCCTGGCAAACCTCTGGGCTGCTGGCATTTCCACAGGGCTCCTCTGGGAGTCAGAAAGAAGCTGGGAAGCCAATTTGCCGGAGACATTTCAAATTAGCTGTAACAGGGGTGCTTTATTTTGTGTCCACACCCTCATTTATTCACCAACAGAGTGCCGCAACCAAATGGCAGCCGCTTCAGTTGGTGCTCATCATGGCGGTGGCAGCAGCAGTGATGCTCGCAGACCAAGGCCGGGAGCTGGTGCTGCAGAGCTTATTGTGGAGGCATCAGCACGCCCAACCTCAGACTGGGCCGCAAGCATCACAACTGAAGGGAAGACCACGCTGGGACTTGCTTCGAGGAAGCCAAAAGCACTTTGCAAGTCCCAGCCAGAAGCCGAAGCCCCTGGCAGCACTCAGGCTCAGCTCGTGGGCATTCCGTTCTGATGTTCTTTTGCAGCTCTCCTGCTCTGGGGGCTATTTCTCGTCGATGCTGCAGTTGCGAATTCTGCATGCAAGAGAGGGGAAGAACTTCTCCACATTGCTCGTGATCAACCCATCATTTCCAGGGCTGTCAGTAATGATTCAGAAGGTGGACTTTCTCCTGGACCTATTTTCCCTTCACAGTTTAAGGAGGGAGCAGCAACTGGAAAGAACTTAAAACTCAGTCTGAGTGGACTGAGTGATGGGCTGGATAAAGTGAGTGCAGGGTCTGTAGCATAAGGGGCCCTTCTTCTTCTCCTTCTCCTTCTCCTTCTCCTCCTCCTCCACCACCACCACCACATATATTAAAACACAAAATACCATAACAGAGACGCAGCCTCTCGCATCCATCAGCAAGGCCTGGGAGCAAAGGGTTAAGCTAATCAGAAGATTATATACCTTCTTCTGTTTCACTTGACTGATTTCTCAGGAAGTCAGTGCTATTTAGCAAGAAATCCACTAAAGATACAACAGAAAATATCTTCATAATCAAAAGGAGTCTTAACAAACTTGTGCAGCCTATAACTGACCAGGCTGTTTCAGTCAAGAGGTGAGCAGGAACTGTGCATTTCTGCAGAAGGCCCTGAGTCAGAGCGGCCGACTGAGGCTACTCAAGAGGAACTTACTCTTCCAGGTCTGGCTTCTCTTCTTTGGTTCTTTGAGGGGGAAACGATCTGCAGATGGAAAGTAAGTTTTCACCCGCACGATAGGCTGGAAAGTCCCCATACTCTGGGTTAAGGCAAATAGAAGAGCTACACAACCGGCTCTTGCTTTGCTAGGCTTCCTATGTATATACTCAAACACATCCAATGCAGTTTCGGAACTTGTTAGTGCAACAGATTGGTCTCACACATTCCTGATTTTTGCTAGGGCATTTTGGTAGTGAATGAGTGGGGGGGGGGGGAATGGCCACAAAATAAAGCAGCCCTTGTAGCGTTGATCTGAAATGTCTTGGCAAAATTGGCGTAGCCCAGGAGCAGAAAATCAAAGGAGCTGAGGGATGTTCTCGCATCAGCTTTTTATACCATTGTGGCATTGTGGTTGTGCAGCTCTTCAATTTGCCTTAACCCAGAGTTCCCCCCTCAAAGAACCAAAGAAGAGAAGCCAGACCTGGAAGAGTCTTGGAGATCCTGCTCACCTTGGAGAAATTTGGCATTTGCTCAAGCATCAACGTTATGAGCTCGTCCAATGCAGGTATTTAGGTCCTGTTTACTCGCTCTGAGTAGTTTCAGAACACCCGTCTGATACGTGACAAAGCTGCTTCCGTGGGAGTCTCCGGCATCTTGAGTTGGTTACCAGGCCCTGTTAGGAAGCAACGAGTTTAGAGAGTGAGGGAGCTCCACCTCAAATGGATTGTGCTGTTCAGGCTGAAAATAAAAGACCTTCCTCGCTTGGCTGCACCCCATCCCTGGGCAGGAAGTGTCTGAGTTTTTGACGGGACTACGCAGCTGCTCTAGGATTTCAGAGTCTCTAACCCAGTGATTTTCAACATTTTTCAACACACGGCACACTGACAAGGCACTAAGGGTGCACCCCTAACCAATCACTGAGGTAAGGGATCAAACACTCCCTTAGCTTGGAGAGGTCTCCATTACTACTACCCAGCTGCAGGATGTAGTATATGCACCCCTGGCACAGCTGTGACAGTGTGGGAAAGTTGGGTTAGGTTTAGGGCTTAAAATTGTCAAGGCACCATGCTAGTGGCAGGGGGCTCAAACCCCCCAATTGCCCTACTAAGAAGCGACCCTCCCCAAGGTCCTGTGGCCCACTTGTGGACCACCCACGGCACACCAGTTTCCATTTTTTGAAAAGTTCTCAGGGAGGAAGAGATCTTTTTTTCCAAAGAGTGAGCCAAGACGTGCCAGCTTAGTGCCAGGGTTGGTTGGGACTGGACAGACTTCTTCGAATTGTTGTTTTATTCATATGCTCTTAAGTCAAAGAACAGCAGGCTCATTGGCAATGATTGAATATTAACCCACATCCGTGGGCATGCCTAGACTAGAGATGTGCATTGATTTCAGACTCACAGATGTTCGGGAACTGAAGGCCACTTGCCCCTCCCATTGTGTTCATCTGCTCGAGAGCAAAATCCTTGCTGGTATAAAAATACTTTTCCACTGCCACTGCCCTGGGGCATTTGGTGGGCTGCTGTGAGATACAGGAAGCTGGACAAGATGGTCCTATTGCCTGATCCAGTGGGGTTGTTCTCATGTTCTCATGCCACTAGAATATTTAGATTATAAAAGTATAGTGTTTAAGAGTCTCACATTCACATATACCTGCACACCCATGTGGGCTGGTCACAAGGAAACCTCTGCAGGCCTCATTCTTTCCATGTGAAGATGACTACAGGGTGGCTGCCTTCTGGGAGGGCACCCAACCTGAGCAGCATCCTTCCTCGTCACCAGCCCCAAGAGAGAAATACCGGGACCAGTCTTCTCCCAGGTGGTTGTGATGATGGGTATCTCCGAGTTGCTCTCTTTATACACCTCAACGCCGGTGGGTTGCACCACCTGCATGTTGCAAGCTGAGTGTTCCACTTAAGAGAGATGTTTATTGGCTGACTGGAAGTCTCATCCGTTGCGTCAACCTGTGACACGTTCTAAAGTTGTCCCACATGTGAGCGTTGGAGAAACTGGTCTCTATTTTCTGCCCTGGGCTAGAGGACATATGGAGTCGTTTCGTAATCCAACTCTGATGGATCAACAGCTGGTGTTAGTAAGTCAGGTAGCATACTTGGAGTGGCATTCACACCCCTCCACCCTGACCCTCTTTCTCTCTTGGTGCACACCAAATCTATGCTCCTACTCGCTGGCCCACACCGTCACTGCCACATGTGGCCGTTCTGCTTAAGCAGAAAAAATACAGGCTAAAGGGAGCAGTTTATAGTAGGTGAATAGATCATCATCCATGAGCAAGGAGGTGAGTAGTGAAAATTTCCTACCTGGCTCAGGAAGGTATCCAACTGATCTGAGACATGGAGCACTTGGAGCTACATTCAGAACAGGTGCGCCATTCCACCTTATTCTGCCACGAGTCTAGGTTGAACATGTGCCTAGTGCAACATGTGCTGAGCACAACCACCCAAATTTCAAACAATGGGAAGCATGGATAGAGTTTGTGGAGGAAATGAATCCTGAATAGACACGAAGGGATCAAAGACGGGTTCAAAATCAGAGAAGAGGGGGGCTAATCTGAACATAGCTGCATGTAGCTCCATGTGCTCCATGTCTCAGACTGGTTGGCTTCCTTTTTGAGCCAGGTAGGGGCAAACAGATGACCATTGAGGAGGAGGAGGAGAGAGGGGGGAGAGGAGGACTCCTTGGAGGAGGAGGGCTGAGTTCTGAGAGCAAAACAGGCACACAGGTTTGTGCAGCTGAGATGTTGAGAAGAAGGCCATTTCATAGAGACCACGGTGGCAAGCATATGTACACTTTCCAGGGAGTAAACCTGATTAAATACAATGAGACTTGCCTCTAAGTAGACATGGATAGGATTGTGCCATAAGGGAGGACTCGGGCATCACAAACTTCACAAAAGTGACCAGATTCCTGAACTGTGACAGAGGAGGAGGGGAAGCCCATGCACACACTGACACAGCCCTGATAGGGCAGCAGTGACCCCAGGGGAGATATAGTGGGGCAGGTAAATGAGAGGGGAGCAAAAGATGGAAAAGATAGAGAAAAAAAAAAGGCAATGGATCTCCTCTACTGTCCTTTCCTGAATCTCACATTCACTTGGTGCACAGGAAGGAAGAACCTAGGGTCTCTATTGCCAGACATTGGGGTTCTGCACCAAATATTTGTATCTTGCTTGTGGGGAAACACAGAATGTAACACTCTGATTGATCCAGCTTGACACTCCTGCTGGACCCCCCCCCCCAACTTCGGAATGAATGAAGCAAGGATGGAAGGAAGGGGGAGCTGGGGGTGGAGACATGGGGATGGAGGCAGAGTTCTTTGGAATACTGGATGGGGCAGGACTCTCCCTGAGCCAGGAAGTTCTGACTGTGGCATTGGCCCCCAAACAGCCTGAAATGCCCAGGGGAGGACAGAGTGAACCATGCACGGACTGACTGCCATAATCATCCCCGGGTGCCAGGGAATCGCTCTTTAAGGAGAAGAATATTCCATCCCTCAGATTAGCTTTCATCAGAAGCTAATTTATGGGAGATACATTATGATTGTTGTGTGGAATTGTGGTGCCAACACCCAATGAAATTGGAGGCCATCCACACACCTTCCCTTTCCATCATTTCAACCTGTTTGGTGATTGACATCAGTCCCTCCCAACAGTTCCAACCATGATGGATACCTTAACCCGAACCAGTATCCAACCTGTATCTAACACTTACAGTGGGACTCATATGGGTCAGGCTGGGCTGAACTCCTGATGGCTCAGCTTGCGGTCATAAGTCTCCGGAAGCTTGACTTCAAAAAACGGTGGCACATACTGCAACCAGGGGCAATAGGAACACTTGGTGTGCCACCGGGAGGCTGGTAATGAGTACCATGGGTGACAAATGCCCCCAGGCCCCCAGTAATCGGACCCCAGCGCTCTCTGGTAGCAGTTAAGAGTTGCATTCAATGTGTCCTAACCACGTGCAAGACAACTGGCTTTCAGCTCTGTCCCAGTGCATTATTTCCTGTAACACTTGGTGAGAAACTTCAGAGCATGTGTGCCTATTTTCTCCTTCCCCCGACCCCTGGGTAGTGCTGCATCAAGCTCAGCAGTGCCCATTGTGACAAAGCAAGTTGGCATTGTGGGAACAGGACCGGAGTGGGTTGCTCTGATCCCTTCCTCCACATGTAGCCCCTTCACAAGCACACCTCCTGCTAGGCCCACAACTACAGCCTTATCTCGCTGGTTCTGCACACACCGGGTACACAAGGAACCTGAAGTGTTCCAACCTGTTTGATGATCAATGTCAGTCCCTCCCAACAGTCCCTCAGTTGGGATCTTTAGCTCAATTCAGATTCAAGCAAAGCACCCACTCCTTTTGCCCCCCACCCCCCGACTGCTTTGCAACCTGGGCTTTCTTGTGCCTTCCTCTGAGATTCCTGAATCATTTGAGAGGAGCTGGAGAAGCCATAAAGACAAATGTTTCACTGGGTATCACGATCCACACATCTCCCCTCCCCCCACACCATGAATGATGGAGCCAAATAGTCATTTTGCAATGCTCTGGGTTCAGAGCAGAACCTTTATTGATTAATGGGGGCCTGAACCACAAGGATACAGGAGAGTAAATGGGGGAGGGCTTCCGAGGCAGAAGGGTACAGAAGAAGCCCCAGAGGGGGGCATCAGGGCCATGTACTGGCTTTCAAGGCACAGCAGCCTCGATCGTGAGGCTTCATTGCAGGGGGTGCTTGTCCACCATCTTATGTGTGAATGCCCTTCTGGGTGGCCACAGTTATTTTGATCAGGAAAGGCATGCACTCCCCAAACTGTAGCAGTTTCTCCGGGTCTTTGTCCAGGTCCTGGAACACCTTCTTCACCAAATCTGGGTTGAACTGATGCTGTGGACAGAGAGTTGGAAACAAAGTGTATTAGAGAGGTGGGATTCAGGCCACAGCAGCACCCTCAGTACGAGGTGGAAAGAACGACCTTCCTCTGAAACTTTGCGTCTCCTGATCTTTTAAGGTTCAGGCTCGGAGACCTGAGGGGTTGAGAGCCTCTGAGAGCAGGGAGGCTCCAGGGTGTAGTTGGCAGCTCTGTGGGGTAGGCGCATGAGTTGCTCATCATTTCATTTCTCCTGACTGCTGACCGTTGATCAAGCACTTAATAGTTAATCAATCATTTCCAGGACTGTCAGAAATGAACTGGAGGACAACTGGGTCCCAGAAATGAACTGGGACCTGTTTTCCCTTCACCGCTTAAGGAGAGAGTGACAGCAGGAAAGGACTCAGATGACCAGTCAGGGCGGACTGAGCGTCCCCAACTTCCCTGCAACCCGTTTCATCCAGCCTTGGTCACTCCCACCTTCCACATGAGGTCAGCGCAACAAGCTGCCAACTCATCTCCCTTCCAGTGTTCTTGCCTCCCACCAGCTCCCTCCCCTCATCTTCAAGACCCTCAGGATGGAAGCCAATTCTGTAGGAAGAAGGATCCGTCCCACCCCTGCTCACCGTCAGCCAGTGTGCGAACTCATTCTCAATCAGCTGCTGGAGACTTTTCTGGGTGATAATTGAAGACTCTCCCAGCTTTTCAGCGTATCGCTTGAAGACATCGATGATTGCTTGGAAGGCGTTTTCTGTTGGAGTTTGAGCCATGCTGAGCTGGTGGGCAACCTGAGGAGACAAGAGTGGATCGCCGAGTGGTGAAGGGGGAGGTTCTCTTCCACAGCGAGGTCCCCTCCACTTGACAACCGGAAGTGCATTTCTCTCCAGTTGGGCGTGTGGGATGGAGACCATCAGACGTGCTCTAGAACTGCTATGACAGAGTTAAGGGATTCACGGCTCCGGGAATCATTCAAAGGTACCAAGTGGTGGTCTCTGGGGGAAAAAATACAGCAAGCATTCCTATGCACACTGACCTGGGAGTAAGCCCCCCTGGAAACTGTGGGAAAAGCGTGCCCGAGATTGCCCTGCAAATCTCTTAGTCTAGTGCCAAGGCGAAAGCAAAATGCAGGTCACCCAAGACGCAGACTCACCTCAGTGGATCAACAGCAGGAGGACAAGAGGAGATCGAGACGTGATGAAGCTTGAAGGATGAAGGGCCCTGGCCTTATACTCCCTGTTCAATGTCTTGACGACACCCCCCGTTGTGAAATTCTGCTTCTTGGCCCAATTGCATCCCTGCGAACCCTACAGTCAGTCTCCTCCCCCTCAGAAAGGTCTCCGGAGGGCGTTTCCTGGTGTGGCCTCACTCTGGGGCTGGGTTTTTGGCTTCTCTGTTGCGATGTGGTCAGAAGCACCAAAGTGCTACAGCAATTCTCCTAATGCTGTCCGTCAGGAGGCGCTGGACCGTGACAGACAGTTTCCTGGTTGTCCGTCAGTCAGTGCTGGTTTGTGACAGGATGCTATGAAGACAGGTGTGGACTCTGTTTCTAGAGCTCAGTGTTCTGGTTAGTTTCCGAAGAAAGATTCCTAAGAAAGGGAGAAGTCCGGGCACGTCCACAGAGAGGAGAAACCAGATGTACTTTCAATGACCCTCAGTTTGCAACTCTTCTTTGAGAACAGAAGAAGGGCTGTTGCTAACATGGTCTGCAGCAGTGTCCTGCGTGGTGGTCTTGTAGACTTTAGTCAGTGCCACTGTGTGCCACTGAAGCCACCCTGGAGAACTTTAACAGGACTTCCCATGAGAAAATGCAGGGCACGTGCGTGTTTCTTCTCCTGACCCAGACCCCCATGCAAAGCCGAGTCGAACTCAGCATTGTCAGTAGCAACCCAACAAGATGGCAGCAGGACCTCTGAGGGCTGCCCAAGTGCCAGGTCCGCCGCTTGGTGGGAAACAGTGTGGCTTCCATGCCCCTGCCTGACTCAAGAGGCTATGTCTTTTCTCTGCCTGTTTGATGCTTGTTGCTGTCCTCTAGCACAAGCCTAGGCATGTCTACTCAAAAGCAAGTCTTGCTCAATTCAGTGGGCCCAAGGCCCCAATCCTACCCAACAGTTTCAGTGCCAATGCAGCCCCAAGGTAAGGGAGGGAACCAACGTTCCCTTACCTTGAGGAGGTCTCTGAGACTGGGGGACGCGGCACCCACGGTGCTGGCAAGGTTGCATCACGGTAGACTGGTTAGAATCGGGCCCTTGCTCCCAGGAAACTGTACATAGGCTTGCAGTCCCCATCGTTTAGATCTCAGGCTCTGAAGAGGACAGGTCATGGAAGAGGACACCGCTGCTAGCCATGACCAGTGTGCGCTTGCTCTGTGTTCAAGGGCCATGTGCCTCTGCATGCCAGTTGCAGCAGAGATGTGGTGGGAGAGGAGCCTGCCTTCATCTCCTGTTTGGGGGCTTCCCAGAGTCAGCTGGGAGGCCACTGCCAGATGCCAGGTGCCTGCCCGTTAGTCTTGTGGCTGCCAGAATCTCTGGCACGTTTCCAGCCACAGGGAGGCAGGCAGTGAACGGGATCCTGGCTTGGCAAAGAGGGGAGCAGGTGCAGGTCAAGAAGCTTCTGTAGCCTCTCCTCCCTACCAGCTGCCCGGTTGTAAGTACTAGGAACACAAGGAGGCGAACACAAGGAACGCCACGAGCCCAACAAAGGTGTCTATCCTGTATTGTTTTCATTCACTGCATTCACGGTGGCTGACCTGATCGCAAATGTTGCCACCTGGGATTGTGAGAACTTGCCAGCAGAAGCTCCACGTGGACAGTGCAAAAAAGCCAGTCAAAGAGTTACTTGATCTGCAGACTCCAGTCTCCTCGGGGTTGTCTCCACTGAGTTGTCAGTGCCACGGACACCAGAGCTCCAGGACCCTCTGCAGAGTGCTGCCCACATGGACAGCACCCTCGACCGGCCCACTCAGAAGACCACCGTGAAGACCACACTTTGATTCTCTGTTAAATGTTCTTACCATTTCTTCAGTGATGCTGAGCACAAGTCTTGAAGCTCCCTGAGCCATGGATGCCATAGCCAGAGATAGGATGCCCCCCTCCCACATGCTACCTTGTTTATGGTGGGTGGCATTTGATCTCCCTGTGCTGACTCCAGGGGGTCAATTTGGGTTGGCTAGAATATCAAACTATGGCATAGACCTTTTTAGTGGTATTGTAATGCAGAGGTTCCCCAACTGGTGTTGCAACGCCCCAACCAAGGAAACTCTGCTGCTGCCCCCTGTGACCCCCTCTGCAAGCCTCCCCGCACCTCCAAAGTGCTGGAAAATGGGAGAAAAGCACTCTGGGTTCACAGTGAAAACTGGAAGTGGTGCCCCCCATTTTCCAGCACTTTGAAGGTGCGGGGAGGCTTGCAGAGGGGGTCGTGGGCTCCCTGAACCCTCCGGAGATCCATAATGGCCCCAGGTCAGTTAAAAAACCACTCCCCCCAGCAGCAGCGTGATCGTAGCACTCACATCACTGCCCCATCCCTTCCCCTCCCTCGCAAACTGCAGCTGGCACTCTGACCTGGCGCCTTCTCCAGAATTCCTCTTCCCTCTTGATTGTAACAACTGGCTTATTAAACGGATGCTTTTTCATGATGAGAACCCAGGCAATAGTCACCTGTGGAGTAACAGGAATCTTTGTGCTGTATCTTCAGTCGGTTTCTTGTGAACCAGCACTGATTTCCTGATATATTTATCAAAGTAAACAACTAGCCTATACAATCTTGCGATTAGCTTTGCTCCCAGGCCGCATGATGGACGCTAGAGGCTGCAACAATCTGTTCAACATGTTGTGACTGCTCAGAAGTTCTGAAGTTATGTGTCCTTTGCAGCAATTCTCCAGATTTTTTGCTGTGTATTAATAGAACTTGACCAGGTTGCTGTGAAAAAAGGTGTGCAGTGTGTCTGTAGACCACTGTGTGAGTCACAGTGAAACAGTAGAGCTTTGTGTTCTTGCTAGCCTTCAAAGAAAGTTTCCAAGGAAAGAGGGCGTACACCAGATCCCTGAACGGTTAGGGGAAAACCAACGTACTTTCAATGACCCTGACTTTACAACCCTTCTTTGAGAACATAGGAAGGGGTACTAGTATGTCCAACTGGTAACATTGTATGCCCAAACCCACCCTGATGGCCAGTGATGTGTCCTGGACATGCTAACCAACACTGATTGCCTGATATATTGATCAAAGTAAACAACTAGCCTAATACAATCTTGCGATTAGCTTAGCCCTTTGCTCCCAGGCCTCGTGATGGATGCTAGAGGCTGCGGCGCTGGTATGGTTGCCTGGGAAGGCCCAGAGACGCCTGTGTGAATCTCATGCTTGGAAACGCTGTACGTTCACGCTGGAGATGTCTCTGGATGCCTGGAGGTGCTCAAAGTTGATGCTCTTTGATTTGGGGGACATAAAGCTCTTTGATGATAACCATGGACTGAACTTGTTTCTTCCTCATATGTCACAGGACCTCCAGCCCTGTCCAGAGAGCCGCGGACCAAAACACAAGTTGTGGCCAGCCCCTTCCATCTGCCTGTTTGACCACAAAAACCCCACATCAAACATCAAGTTTCCTACAGGCAGAAGTTGGCCTCAGAACAGAGCAACTTGACTCACTCGGAGCAACCATCAAGGTCCTCTCAGTAGATCCCTCAGTGTAGAATTTCTGTCTTTGCACGTTTTACACCATGGGGTGGGGGGCTTGTACAATCAAAGCAGTGTACAATCAAAGAGGCTCAAATAAGCCACTATCACCATTTTGGATTAGAAAGTGGAAACCTAGACAGAGTAAGGTGTCAAGCACGGACTTGACTCGTTAATGAAGGTTTGAACGTTGAAGGAACTTGCCAGGTCTTGTGGCACGTGGTTGAAGGAACTGAAGGAGAACCTCGCTTCAGCACATCAGTATGGGACCACAAGGGAACTGTAAACATCTGAGAATATCATAAGAACATAAGAACAGCCCCACTGGATCAGGCCATAGGCCCATCTAGTCCAGCTTCCTGTATCTCACAGCGGCCCACCAAATGCCTCAGGGAGCACACCAGATAACAAGAGACCTCATCCTGGTGCCCTCCCTTGCATCTGGCATTCTGACATAACCCATTTCTGTTGCGCATACACATCATGGCTTGTACCCCATAATGGATTTTTCCTCCGGAAACTTGTCCAATCCCCTTTTAAAGGCGTCTGGGCTAGACGCCAGCACCACATCCTGTGGCAAGGAGTTCCACAGACCGACCACACACTGAGTAAAGAAATATTTTCTTTTGTCTGTCCTAACCCGCCCAACACTCAATTTTAGTGGATGTCCCCTGGTTCTGGTATTATGTGAGAGTGTAAAGAGCATCTCCCTATCCACTCTGTCCATTCCCTGCATAATTTTGTATGTCTCAATCATGTCCCCCCTCAAGCATCTCTTTTCTAGGCTGAAGAGGCCCAAACGCCGTAGCCTTTCCTCATAAGGAAGGTGCCCCAGCCCCGTAATCATCTTAGTCGCTCTCTTTTGCACCTTTTCCATTTCCACTATGTCTTTTTTGAGATGCGGCGACCAGAACTGGACGCAATACTCCAGGTGTGGCCTTACCATCGATTTGTACAACAGCATTATAATACTAGTCGTTTTGTTCTCAATACCCTTCCTAATGATCCCAAGCATAGAATTGGCCTTCTTCACTGCCGCCGCACATTGGGTCAACACTTTCATCGACCTGTCCACTACCACCCCAAGATCTCTCTCCTGATCTGTCACAGACAGCTCAGAACCCATCAGCCTATATCTAAAGTTTTGATTTTTTGCCCCAATGTGCATGACTTTACACTTACTGACATTGAAGCGCATCTGCCATTTTGCTGCCCATTCTGCCAGTATGGAGAGATCCTTCTGGAGCTCCTCACAATCACTTCTGGTCTTTACCACTCGGAAAAGTTTGGTGTCATCTGCAAACTTAGCCACTTCACTGCTCAACCCTGTCTCCAGGTCATTTATGAAGAGGTTGAAGAGCACCGGTCCCAGGACAGATCCTTGGAGCATACCGCTTTTCACCTCTCTCCATTGTGAAAATTGCCCATTGACATCCACTCTCTGGTTCCTGGCCTCCAACCAGTTCTCAATCCATGAGAGGACCTGTCCTCTAATTCCCTGACTGTGGAGTTTTTTCAGTAGCCTTTGGTGAGGGACCGTGTCAAACGCCTTCTGAAAGTCCAGATATATAATGTCCACGGGTTCTCCCGCATCCACATGCCTGTTGACCTTTTCAAAGAATTCTATAAGGTTCGTGAGGCAAGACTTACCCTTACAGAAGCCATGCTGACTCTCCCTCAGCAAGGCCTGTTCGTCCATGTGTTTTGAGATCCTATCTTTGATGAGGCATTCCACCGTTTTACCCGGTATGGATGGTAGGCTGACCGGCCTATAGTTTCCTGGGTCCCCCCTCTTTCCCTTTTTAAAAATAGGTGTGACATTTGCTATCCTCCAATCTTCTGGCACCATGGCCACCCCCCCACATGCCCCCTTTTTTCCCTGTGCCAGGGTTGGTTCCAGTAGGCACTTGGGACTCGAGTCAAAATGTCTTGGGCATTTCAGTGGGTCAAGTTGCCGCTATGACTTGTGCGCGACTCAGGTCATGGCGGGTTGAGACTCAAGACTCGACTCGAGTGCCACCCCCTCCAACGTTTTCCATCTCTGATAGATACCATCACTCCTCAACTGAGGCTTAACCATCAAGGCCAGAAACAGGTGGAGGAGCGTTTTGGGCAAATGGACAGACCTCACCGGTATCCTTCAATGGGGAATTAATGTTTCTTTGGTTGGGGTGAACTGAAAGATGCAAGTCCACCCCGCAGGCCGGAACGGTACAGTCGAGAATCACATGCCTCTGGGAAGCCCCCCAACAGGAGAGGAAGGCAGAACCCTTTCCCACTATATCTCTCCTTCAACTGGTGCTCAGAGGCACATGGAGGAACAGCATTGTGTTTGTGCATTCCCCATCTTGAGGGAGCTCCCAGGTCACAGGCTGCATTTTCCTAAGGACTTGAGCGAAACACAAATGACCTTCACCACAGTCGGCCGCTCTGACTCAGGGCCTTCTCCAGAAATGCACAGTTCCTGCTCACCTCTGGACTGAAGCAGCCCGGTCATTTATAGGCTGCACCTGTTTGTTAAGACGCCTTTTGATGATGAGGATACTTTCTTTTGTATCTTTAGTGGATTTGTTGCTAACGAGCACTGACTTCCTGAGAATTCAGTCAAGTTAAACTTGAAGAAGTTGGATAACTTCTGTTTGTTTGTACCTGTTTGCACTTGTTTTATGATGTTCATAAAAAGCCTCCCCTTTTTATGATGACGGTACCTTTTTATGATGACGGTACTTTCTGTTGTTATCTTCAGTTGATTTCTTGCTAACTAGCACTGACTTCCTGAGAAATCAGTCAAGTGAAACAGAAGAAGTTATATAATCTTCTGATTAGCTTAACCCTTTGCTCCCAGGCCTTGCTGATGAATGCAAGAGGCTGCGTCTCTGTTGTGGTATTTTGTGTTTTAATATTTATGTTAAGAAGAAGAAGAAGAAGAAAAAAGAAAGGCCCCTTATGCTGCAGACCCTACACTCACTTTAGATAGCAAGCAAACACCCTGGAGAATTGCTAGTTTTAATCCCATCTCCCACCCAGCATTCTTGCCTCCCACCAACTCCCTCCCCTCCCCTCCTCTCATGTTGCTGCTCAGGCTGGGTTTTATCTACCCCAGGCTGTGCCTGTCCATGATCCCATCATTGGATATTATTTTCAGTTGGTTTTAAATGCACTGTATTCTTGCACTGTTAATGCAGTGTATTTAATGCACTGTTTTCAATCATTACATTGCATTTTAGCCACTTTAAATTAAGTTGGAAGCCTCTTTGAGGCTCAGAGATCTTTAGGGGGCGAAAAAAATAATCTGGAAAGAACACTGCACACTGGTCCTGCTTTGAGCTTGTGGGTACCTCACGCTGTACCTGATGTTCCAGCATGGCCCTCCCTCCCACCTGGCCCCAATTGGCGTGAAATCCTGCCCCTCCCAGCCTCTCCAGGCTGTGGGCCATTTCATGAGCCATTTAGTTATTTGATTTTTCTCTGTAAACCGCTTTGTGAATGTTCAGTTGAAAAGCGGTATATAAATACTGTTAATTAAATTAAATGTTAATTAAATGAGGGCTCTGCAGACTTTTCGGTATGGCTGCCAGCTGGGAGGGGAATCGCTGCCCTCTGGGTGACCTCCAGCCAGACAGGTGCCCAGCTGGGACCTGGACACACACAATCAAATATGTCAAGACGCAAACACTGTTTGTCTCCCATGGGTATATCTAGATTACAAAACACAAAATCCTGGCAGGATACTGACAATTCCGAACTGAAATCTTAGCTGGCGGTCCGTGGCCATTGGGGGATTTCCTTGTGGACACTCAGGACTGAGTTGTCTCCTTGAGTCTAGAAGCCTAGAAGAGAAGGCTCTGCCATGACCATTCTGGCAGAGATAAACCCCAGCCCGTGCAGCCTCGTTCCTCACTACTAGCTTTGCCATAGACAGCCTGGCACCAGCATTTCCTGGAGAGAGAGAGAGAGAGAGAGAGAAACTGAAGCTGCTGAATATCCCATTGAGGAGACGCCATCAAGGATGTCAATGTGTGCTCTATGGATAGAGAAAAGGTTTATAAATTGAAACTCACCAAGTCCGTCGTCATAGCTCTTCGTTCTGGTCTTCTGTGGGAGTGAAGTGCTTGTGATAAGGCGAAGTTTCGAGTGGCATGCTTTATACACCTTGCTGCAGCTGGGATGAGCTGGGGTCCATGCCAATGGGCATGTCCCAAGCTGATTGCCTCGTATTAGGAAACTTTTAATTGATTGGATGGAAATCCACTCACTAACTGGTTTGTTGAGATCTGGGGTTGCAAATGTGGGGCTAGAGGCAAAGTCCTTGAACAGACTAGATGGGTCAGGAGTCTCCCTGAGCCAGGAAGGGGTGTCCCTGCTATTGGCCTCCAGACAGCCTGAAATTGCCCAGGGGAGGACGGAGGGAACCAAGCACATATTGATCCCCAGGTGCCAGTAAATGACTCTTTAATGAGGATCCCTTGCTCATCACCTCCATAAAAAGCTAATTAAGGGGAGGCACGTGATGAGCTTTGTGTGAAATGGCAAAATTGGAGGCCACCCACACACCACCAGCTTGCCTTGGCAGAGAATGAGATGGGACGATGGGCTGAATCCCTCCTGAATGTATAGCCATGAGTTTTTGGTGCTTCCGCGCCAGCAACCTCTTCATGTTGAGGGGTTGGTCCAGCCAGCTGGGCAGTGTGATGACCTGAACCTATGGCTGGTGTATGGGCGCAGAAGAGACCATAGTCTGAAAGTGACATAATACATTGTTATACTTCATTATAATAATAATTATTACTAATAATGGAGGACACCAAAGATTCAGTGTAAGTTCAGCTTTAATGAGAAGGAAAGGGCAGGGGGCTGGAAATTATCCTTTAGCCCCAGGAGGAATAAGCAAAGCAAGACAGTCCTGGTGAGGAACTCCTTATTTACTCAGTGAAGTCTACTTCCTTCATCTCCAAGGAATTATTAAGCAGGATCCCTTCAGAAGTGGAAGTAGCAGAGAACAAGGGTATAGGAGGGAACATAGGTGACATTTGGACCCAGAAGTAAAAGATAAAGATAATTGGATCTATGTCATGGTGGCCATTTCCTACTTGTTCAAAATTGCATTTGCCTCTCCAGAGGTCACCCAGATCTTAGTGGCATTTCTAGAAAATTCCTGATCATTTCCTCTTCAGTGCCAAGGGGTCTTGAGGGTGTTTGATGCAAGAAGGGCATCAAAACAGGGGCTGATGGTGGGCCCTCCTGGAAAGTCTCCCGGACAGACGCAGCAAGGCTTCCAGTTGTTTTTGCAAGACCTCCGTCAGGGTCAGTGCTGGGAGATGAGCCCCTTCCCACTGCTGGCCTGGAGGCATCCGCTAGAACGGTGTAGAATCGGTCACGATCAGCCATGCTCTGGGTGTTGGCCTGAGCCTGAAACAGACCATCAGGGAAGAGCTGTTTCAATGGGGACAATGAAAGCCCAACTCCTTGTCCATGGCTGAACCCAGCAGGTCAAAGGACTCCTGGTTGCTAGACCAGAAGCACCCCAAAAGCTGAGCGATTGGAGTCTGGGCCTGATGACATCACAAGAAGACCACCAAGCCTTGAGCATGGGGCAGGAGGGTCTGCGACCAGGACGGGACTGAACTGGAGGGTGAAGGTGTGCAGGAGTTGCCCATTTCGCATTAAGGCCATAAACAACTGGAGAAACATTTGGGTCAAATGGGCAGCCCTCCCTGATATCCCCCAATGGGGAGTTGATGCTTCTTTTGCTGGGGGCATTCTAAGATGTAAGCAGGTCTTCCACCCAAGCCACCCCCCACTTAGCACCCAGACTCTTAGCATCGGCCCCAACTCCATACGAAGAAGGAGCCATTTGATCCCGTCTCACCTTCAATCCATCTGGGAGTTCCTTGGTGTTCAGCCTGCTCATCTCACCCTGGCTGGAGAAACGAGGAGGAGTCCATATTTCTATAACTCTAACGACAAATTTTTCGAAGTGTTTGAAGAGAATTTCCAGTGCTTCTTCAAACATGTTGAGTTGGTCAGGAACTAGTGCTTTCAAAACCAGTGATGGCTTCTAAAGCTTTACACCTTTTCATGTATACCCATACATACATACAGACATACATCCTGGTGCCCTCCCTGTGAGCTAGCTGGCTCACAGCTAGCAGAGAGAACTGGTCCAGGGATGGTTACCAGGGAGGTGGCCGGCTGGATGAGGGTGGGAGCTGACTTACACCGGAGGGGATGACAACAGGGACAGCTCCAGTGCTTCCACCACCACCGAGACCATGGAAGCCTCCACCAAGTCTGCCTTGGCCAGGTTCAGCTAAGCAGCCAAAGCCGGTGCCAAAGCCTGTTTGGGCACCGAAGTTTCCACCAAAATTGCTGCAAAATCTGATTATTAAGTCCATTCTCAGCCTTTTGTAGCTATGGTTCCTTAGGAGATCTTCTCAGGTTCCAGGGCCCCCCCTGTGAAACAAGGATGCAACATGGACAGTCAAGCAGAAAATGAGCTATGATTGAACACCAAGAAAGCTGGAACTTTCCAACATCCTGAATAAAACTTTTAAAAAGCTTTACGAGTTTCACGAGATCAGGCTCCAGACCATGCAAGACAACGAGAATTCTGCTCCTGGATTTTGTCAAGGCAACTACCTCAGTGGCAGACCTGCCATTATGTGAAAGGGGCAAATGCCCGCGGCATGGAGCCTGGCCCGCCTCTGGGACCACGCAGAAGTCTCACTCAGCCTCCCCACATAGTCAGAAACTGTGCTGCTGCTTTGCACATGTCTTCATGTTTGGAAATTGTGGAAATCCTCCATGTCCTCTATTGCGCGAAGAGACTTTGAGTTTCTGAAAAGGGGGGGACGGGAATCAGCTTCCTTTTGACCTACAAGATGACTGTTTTTGCCCTGTAAGCACAGACGTTCCTGGGGGGGGGTGCAAAATACGAAGTTGTTCTGGCTCCCCAATGCTGGTGTAAAGCAGCCCCTCTCCCTTGCCTTCAGAACCAGTGGTGGCTTCTAAAGCTTTACACCTTTACATGTATACCCATACATACATACATACATACATACATACATACATACATACATACATACATACATACATACATATTTAATTATATACACACAAATACTTACATATATATTTAACTCTCTATATATTCTATATATATTTAATTCTATAGATGTAGATTCTATATATAAATTTAATTAATATATATTTAATTATATAGATATAAATTCTATATATATATTTAAAATATATAATATATATTTTATTTAATTTTATATAGAATTAAATATATATATGTATATGTGTTTGTATATGTATGTATATATATGTATGTGTCTGTGTTTGTGTATATGCATGTATATACATATTTATATGTATGCAATATATATGCATGTATATACACATATATACATATATACACATATATACACATATGCACATATATACACATATATACATATATATATATATATATACATATATATATACACATATATATACACACACACACACATATATATATATATACATATATATATATATATACACATATATACATATACATATTTATATATACAGAAATATATGTATGTATGTGTTTTTATATACTATACAACATTTATATGTTACATAAATAATGTGTATATATAATGGATAATGTATATAGTGTACAATATATATATAACATTTCAAAACATAGTGCAACGTATTGGTCTCTCTCTCTCTCTCTCTCTCACACACACACACACACACACACACACACACACACACACAAACAAACACACTCCTGCTTTTTGCTAGGGCACTCTGTTGGTGAATAAATGAGGGTGTGGACACAAAATAAAGCACCCCTGTTACAGCTAATTTGAAATGTCTCCGGCAAATTGGCTTCCCAGCTTCTTTCTGACTCCCAGAGGAGCCCTGTGGAAATGCCAGCAGCCCAGAGGTTTGCCAGGGGTTTGTTCAGCATTTTTAACCAGCAGAAGAAATCCCAGTGAAAATGAATGTCATTTTTCCAGACGCATCTCATGCTCAGACTTTCCCTGTCCCATTTGTCCGATTTCCCTGCAAGGCAACATCCTCAGCTCTTTCCACCCATGTCCTGTGAGTGGGGCCCTGTCTCCTGGGCTCTAGACCTGGGGTCCCAGGCAGCTGAGATGAAGCCAACCCTCTTCTGGGGGCTTCTCCTGGTATCTGCCTCCTGCAGGAACCTGAGCCAATAAGCAGGCACAATATGCAGAATGGGAGAAGCTGCTATGGTCCACCCAGCAGGACTGAATCCCCTAATAGAGACCTGCTTCTGATCCCAAAACATGCCCCTTACTAGAAAGCAACATGAATCATTGTGAATAAGTAGAGCCCTGTGTTCTTGCTAACTGCTATGCTGTTTTCAATCTCAGAAGTGCTTCTTTGCTCTCCTACAACTCCTGAGGGCTGCAGCTTGTCTCCAAGTCAAGACTGCGTACATCCCGTTTCTTAAGAGAGGAGCAAAGGTTAGGGAGACATGGTGGGCAGATGGCTGCTGGAAGCTCTGCTTATCAGCAGATACATCTGTCAGATTTAATCTAAACCCCCTGGACTGAAAGGGGCTACGGCGTGAGATTAACCACAATTCACTCCAGATGCTCCTGTTTTATCTCCCTGGGGCGAAGGCTCTGGGTGTAAAACAGTTTCAGAGCGAAGGAGTTGGAGGCTTTTGAGCTCAGCCAGGGACTTAAGCCTGACCCCCCTTCCTACAGCTTTATTTTTCTGGGACACGTAGCAGAGAACACAGTCGGGAAAAGAGAAAGAAATATTTGGACTTGAAAGACAAGAGGGACTAACAGCAACGAGACAAGAAATAATTAAAGGACTAAGAATTAAGAACTATAAAGAGTTAAAAGGAAAGAAATTATGGAATACAGTATAAATGCCCAGTTGGGTGGATTTTCAAACTGGGATTGAGATTGTTAAGGAGAGAAACGTTAAGAGTTTTTATAAAACCCTTTTGGAGTTTATTCCTTTGGATTTTTTTTGTTTTATAAAACTCTACAGTGTGTGGGACAGAAGGAAGACTGTCTCGCTTTTTTGTCGTGCTGATAAAGTTTTTTTTTTTTAGTTTATCAGTTTTGTTTACCATTTCTTCTGGGAAGTGAGAAGCTTGTTATGGTTATAATGCTTTGTTTAAGTTACCAACATTAATAATAGAAGATAACAAAATTAAAACAATAGGCTGTTTGCTGAGGTTTTTGCATTAAGGAATATACTGACATCTGGTGGTGAATTAAGACAACTTCTGGTGAAGTGTTACAGATCGGAGCACCTGTGGAAATTTAAGATAATTACCTGTGGATTGTGATAAACTGAGATTTTTAAAGGGATAATGGCCACCACTAGGAGACATAATATGTTGGAACAGATACATAAAGAGAAATCCCCACCAAGATCATCAGGGAAAGAGCTGAATCTGGAAGCTATTCAAGATTTACTAATGAAGATGGAAAATCGTTTGCAGAAAAAAATAGAAGGGATGGATGGGAAATTCGAAACATTGCATCAAGAAATGCAGGAGATGAAATTACAGATGCAAACAAACATGTCATATTCGGATACAATGTGGGAAGAAACAGACAAAGACAGAAGGGATAAATGACACAATAAAAGTTCATGAGACAAAACTGGAGGATTTGGAAGTCAGAGAGGATAGGAATCAAGATAGGTTGGCACTGATGGAACGGGCGCAAAAAGACAATATTTTAAGATTCAGAGCTATACCAGAACAGGAAGGAGAGGAGATAAGAGCCAGGATGAGAGAAATTTTGGCAATTTTTTTACCAAGTGATCCTAATGAGATGGAGTTGGAGATCGATTGAGTCTACAGAGTAAATACAAGGATTGCAAGGTTGAGGAAACTTCCAAGAGATATATTAGTGCATTTCACAAGAGAAAGGATAAGAGATATGGTTCTACAGCAACATGCAAAGATAAAGCTCACAGTAGAAGGAGTACAGATCATTGTGATAAAGGACGTTCCACTCAGAATTCTAAAGAAAAGGAATGAATGCGGCTTTCTGGTGGATGCTTTGAATTGGTTGGGGCGCCTTCCTTATGAGGAAAGGCTACAGCGTTTGGGCCTCTTCAGCCTAGAAAAGAGGCGGCTGAGGGGGGACATGATTGAGAATCCACAGTTATGCACGGGAAGGATAGAGTGGATAGAGAGATGCTCTTTACAGTCTCACATAACACCAGAACCAGGGAACATCCACTAAAATTGAGTGTTGGGAGAGTTAGGACAGACAAAAGAAAATATTTCTTTACTCAGCTTGTGGTTGGTCTGTGGAACTCCTTGCCGCAGGATGTGGTGACGGTATCTGGCCTGGATGACTTTAAAAGGGGATTGGTCAAGTTTCTGGAGGAAAAATCCATTACAGGTTACAAGCCATGATGTGTATGTGCAACCTCCTGATTTTAGCAATGGGCTATGTCAGAATGCCAGATGCAAGGGAGGGCACTGGGATGAGGTCTCTTGTTATCTGGTGTGCTCCCTGAGACATTTGGTGGGCCTCTGTGAGATACAGGAAGTTGGACTAGATGGGCCTATGGCCTGATACAAGAACATAAGAACAGCCCCACTGGATCAGGCCATAGGCCCATCTAGTCCAGCTTCCTGTATCTCACAGCGGCCCACCAAATGCCCCAGGGAGCACACCAGATAACAAGAGACCTCATCCTGGTGCCCTCCCTTGCATCTGGCATTCTGACATAACCCATTTCTAAAATCGGGAGGTTGCGCATACACATCATGGCTGGTACCCCGTAATGGATTTTTCCTCCAGAAACTTGTCCAATCCCCTTTTAAAGGCGTCTAGGGTAGACGCCAGCACCACATCCTGTGGCAAGGAGTTCCACAGACCAACCACAGATGAGTGGACTAGAGGCTTTTAGGGAACAAGAGGTTGGCCGTGGCACTTTCATCCCCTTCCCCTGGGTAAAGCAAGGAGTCCCACAATGGGGCTACTTGATTCTATGGCAACTCAAAGGTTAGCATAGAATCAAGAGCCTCTGTGTTGGGCTACCAGAAGCCACAGCACCTGCATCATCACAGTGGAGGCTGAGCTCTCTCTGCCATTTCCTGCCTGTTCTTCTCTGGTTTGGGGCACTTTGGTCCCCTGGAGGCTTCTGTGGTGTTTCGGCATCTGAAAGATTCCTGCAGTAGACCTTGTCTTTTTCCAATCATGTGCCTGCCAGGGAACATGGGAGCTAAACAAGGGGTGGGTCCACGGGTGCAAGTGTTTCCGGCTGAGGCGGTGCAGCCCCCCAAGCTGTGCTGCCCCAAGGGTCACCAAGTTCCACTGCCTCTCCATCTGGAGGCCTTCTGAGGGCTGCACTCCAGAGGGCCTTAAAACATCACTTTCCGTTTCTTGGAAAACTGGAAGTGATATTTTCAGATCCTCAGAAGGCCTCCAGACGCAACCAGCATTTTTTAGTCCTGACCCCAGGCAGAACAGGAGCCAGAATCGTCACTGCTTCCTACCTTTTCCTGTGGGGCTATTAATCCCCAAAAGCTTTGGCCATAGAGGTATGGAGTAGCAAACTCTGCTTTCTGCCTTGAAAGCTGATCATTGAAAGAAGGGATTCTTGAAGCATGGAGTACACTGGGCTATACTTTATTTTTTTCCTTTAAGACTCTGAATGTGGGCCTTAAATGCTCTGCCTGGATTCTGAGCTGATTTGAACTGTCTTCTTAAATAAGGCATAATTGCCCAACTCAGGCTGCAATCCAATCCACATTTCCCTTAGAGTAAACCACATTCAACAAAATAGGACATAGTTCTCAGTAGACCTGGTTAGGATTGCGCCCTCATTGTCTTACATTGTCTAACAAGAACTTCTGAAAATATGCTCAGAACTTGTATGCATAAATGTTGACCATTTCTAACAGGATAGTTCACACAAATCCTTTCCTAATGAATGAAAAAGCTTTGATGCCTTCCCCAAATCTATATGAGGGGTTGAGACTGGAGGCAAGTTCAAGAGAAGAATAAAGTAGTTTCTAGCTTAGCTTGCAAGCTCACATAGATCAGGGTTGCTCAAAGTGTGGTCTATGGACCGATCCCCGCCCCCCCGGGGCCACCCATAACCCACTGTCCCCCCACATCTTTGAGCACAGCTTCCTCCTAAGGAGCTGCTTTGTGACGTTTGCAACCCTCCTGGGCCAGCGCAAGGGACTTGCACCAGCCTAAGTGAAGGGCAGGATTGCGCCCAAAGACATTTCCTCGCTAACTGCAAAACAAACACCATCTAGGCCAGTAACTGAATTGCCTGAGCCTTTGTGTGTTCAAAGCTACAATAAATTCTGTCACCCTCATCACAGCGTTTTCTACAGGACAAGCTAATGAGCCTCTTCCTGAACCACTTACTCTTGAATGCCCCTTTTGTATGTCAAAAACAGGCTCCCTCTGTAGCTGGGAGGCACAGGAGATGCTGTGCTTCTGGGCAAAGTTTTGGGAGTGTGGCAGTGCTGCTCCTACAGCAATTACCCCCCAGAACGTGACTGGAGCTGTGCTCTGGTCATGTCTGGAGGGTGTTTGAGACTCAGGGATGCTGCATGCAGCCTCAGAAGGTCTTAATATGTTGCTTCCTGTTTTGCCCAAAAAACCAGAAGTGACGTGCTAAGACAGTGGTTCCCAAACTGTGGGTTGGAATCTGTTGGCAGGTCATTGCAATGGAAGATCAGAAGAACATCAGGTGGATGACAGAGCATAGGGTGCATGCAATAGAGGATCAGAAGATCATCAGGTGGATGATAGTGATTCCCATGTTTTGACAGCTGTTTGACAACTCTGGGAAGCGAAGGGCTGGTTGTACAGCTGTAATCCACCAAGGCCAATGGAGACTCTGATGGACACTTGAGCTTCATTTGACCTTGATGGGACTTTGAATGGTCATGGGCTAACATGGCAGCTCACAGCTGAGCTGCACTTTGGATGATGGAACATCCAAGGATAAAAGGCAGCTTCAGAAGGAGCAAAAGTCCCACCCAGACCTACGGGACACGGACAAAGCAGGACCTACGGGAGAAGGGGACTGCCAGGACTCTGCTGGAGGACCCTGCTGAAGGAGACACTCTGCGGGAGAGGACACAGAGGAGGGACTCTGCTGCAGAAGACTGAACTGGGAAGACTGGACTGTACTCTAGAGACTGTGGACTTGGACTGGACGCTTCAGTCCTTTACCCACTAAGTTCTGCAGCTGCTGTAGCCCTGCAACTGTGCCCACAGTTCCTCTACACTCCTTCATGGTAAGCAGATCCACAAGCCAAAGAGCGACTGTAGCAGGCCAGTTTCCTCCCAGATTGACACTGCGTTAAGGAGTCTCGTATGCCTTCCTCGGCCTGCCTGATGTGGAAGCAGGCAAATTCAAGTTTACGTTCATATACGATACAACACAATTGTTCTCGTGCCCAGATGGAATGTCCAGTGAGGGTGTCAGTTCTGAGAGGGGGAGGAACCAAAGGACAGTGGATGGCATGAGCCTTGCTGCCTTCCTCTCTCTCAGATGCAACCAGGTAAGACCATTCTGGAAGGAAGGAGCCAAACTACCATTGATTTCAGCCAAGCCAATGGAGTGGGCCTCACTTCTTCCTCAGATGGGTCAAATGTTTGTAGCTTTTGAATGACTGAACAGTCAGTCTCTTAACACCAAATAAGTTGCTGTGGGAGAGAACTGGACAAGGCTGTTTTCTGCTCCTGGTCACACATCTTGTAGCATTTGGTCAAATCACTCGGCAAACAAGGATGCTAATAGCTCTTAGCTCTTGTCTTTTTCCGGACAGGCAGGATGGTTTCAAAATATAGAAAAGAGGTGTTTTGAGACTGAAAGAAGAGGCAGAGGACAACACATGGTTTATTGGCAAAGTAAAAGAAAAGAAAGCCGGTTTCCACCTCAGCAGTCCCTGCATGAAGATCCACTCTCCTAGAAGAAACAAAGGCACCTCCTGCACTCTTTCCAACCTGCTCATGCAAAGTCCTTGCTGACCTTCCCTTTTTATGAGGGACTTGGGAATTGGGTTTCTGGGATTTCACAGTCCTCTTTCCTGTGGGGCAATGGAAAGGTGCTATTGGGGCTTCCTAACTGGAACGTAAGGATGCCAGGGGAATACAGAGGTCAAAAGGCTGCTGAGCAACTCACAGCTGAAATGAGTCTCAAACAAGGCATCCCCCAGTGGTTGGCCAGGGGTTGGAACCAGAACTTAGCAGGGATTGGGACCTGAATTTGGCATGTGCCCCTCTGGATAGTGGTGGGTATATTTGGTTTTCTGCAAAATGAATTCCTTAAGGCTGCTGGGAGGATCTCATGGAACTGGAACTGGAATTGGAACTAGTCACGTCTTTAGCTGTTGGTGAGGAGATGCTCTGAAGGACAAGAGCATTCTGAGGCCGTTGGAGAAGTGGAGTCAGGTAGAAAGCAAGTGAGCGTGTTCAGGCCTTGAGACAGTCTACTTCCCTGCAGACCTCAGTCACCCCCCCGGATTTTATTAGGTCTGCACAGAGCTTTTGATTTCCTGTGTGCTTCACCATGGAAGGTGCTTTATTTCAAGCTGCCTGCCTGGTAACATTCTTTGGGGATTTTAGGCCAGGCAAAGTGCTGAGCCCTTTGAAATCCGATACTTCAGGGCGGGCGCTGCAGGTAGGTGACCTGCATTTTGTGCCCAGTGGTTTGAGTATTACGATCCGCAAGCCTAAGACTGATCAGAAGGGTGTGTGTGTGTGTGTGTGTGTGTGTGTGTGTGTGTGTGTGTAGTCTGCCACTGATGATTATGGGTTCCTTTTGCTACAGATCGGAGCAGCCTCTACAGCGGCCAGTTTGGGGCTTTCAGGGGAGGCCATTTGGAGGATTTACAGGAGGCAGTCTGGGGTGCTTAAGTATTACATTAGAAGCACCCCACCCCTTCTTTGTTTTGCGGTTTGTCCCTGAGGGGATCCCTCTTTTTTGCTGTTACTGGTCAAAATTTGGGGGATATTACCCTGTCACGCCTTCATTGGTGCTGGTTTTTACAGTTTCTTGGTCCACCTGTTGGTGGGTCCAGTTGACCTTCATTGGTCTGGTGGTCTCAGGGTATCTGCGGGTGCATCCATTTTGCATTCGTTGGCGCCGTAAGTGTTCCTAGGTATTTGGGGCCTTCATTGATCCATTTTGGGGTAGTTAAATGAGGTTATTTGTGATTGCTCCTCATTTGTTAGGACAGTCGATCACTCTTGTTTCTTTTGGCAGGTCCTGATTGGGCATATCCAGTGCAGGTGCTCCTTTGCGGACACTCCGTCTTGTGAGGGGCACAGAAATAAGCAATTTTGCATGGCTTCAGCACCCAGCTTGGCCTGGACAACCTGTGTTGACTGGGAAGCAAAGAAGGGCATGAAATAGAGCCAACTGCTACCAGCATTTGCTGAATATCTGAATTCCCATCCACCTCCCCAGGTAGTCCTTCATCTAGGTGAAAACAAGCTCAGCCAGAGTACATCGTTGTCCTGGAGGCTTCAGGTCCAGCAAGATTTGAATGCGATAGTGTCCTGTGGATTCTATCCTCTGGTCCTGTTTGCCCCCTAGGTTTGGAGAGGGGTTAGGAATCCCAATAGATTGGATGCCACTAAGCGGAGGCTTAACACTTACCTGAGTAGGGTTTTCATAAGGACGGGATGTTATTCCACAGCCAAACATACAATATAGGCTAATGGGTTCTGAGCTGTCTGTGACAGATCAGATCTTGGGGTGGTGGTGGACAGCTCCATGAAAGTGTTTACCCAAAAGATTTTAAAATAGGCATCTATGAAGAAGATATAATTTTTGATAAAATATTCTTGATTGATGATGGAAAATATATTAAGAAAATGTATAGTTTTCTTCTTGAGATAAAGATGGAAGATGAAGTAGTGACTCAATGGCGTTATAGGCAAAAAATTATGGATATAATATTTCGATTGATGGTTTCCAGGTTGGCAACCTTCAGTCTCAAAAGACTATGGTATCGCGCTCTGAATGGTGGTTCTGGAACAGCGTCTAGTGTGGCTGAAAAGGCTGATTCGGGAGTGACAATCCCTTCCACACTGGGAGCAAGTGCAGTCTGTTCCTGGTCTGTCTCCCTGGCTATGAGCCTTTCTTCTTTGCCTCTTTGCCTCAGTCTGTTGGCAAAGTGTCTCTTCAAACTGGGAAAGAACTGGAGGTTGTCCATGACTTTGTGTATATTGGCTCAACGATCTCCAACACTCTTTCTCTCGATATCGAGCTAAACAGATGCATCGGCAAAGCAGCTACCACGTTTTCCAGACTCGCAAAGAGAGTCTGGTCCAACAAGAAGCTAATGGAACATACCAAGATCCAGGTCTACAGAGCTTGCGTCCTGAGTACACTTCTGTACTGCAGTGAGTCATGGACTCTTTGCACACAACAGGAGAAGAAGCTGAACACTTTCCACATGCGTTGCCTCCAATGCATCCTTGGCATCACCTGGCAGGACAAAGTTCCAAACAACAAAGTCCTGGAATGTGCTGGAATCCCCAGTATGTATACACTGCTGAAACAGAGACGCCTGCGTTGACTTGGTCATGTTGTGAGAGTGGGCGATGGTCAGATCCCAAAGGATCTCCTCTATGGAGAACTCGTGCAGGGAAAGCGCCCTATGGGTAGACCACAGCGGCGCTACAAGGATATCTGCAAGAGGGATCTGAAGGCCTTACGAATGGACCTCAACAGGTGGGAAACACTGGCCTCTGAGCGGTCCGCTTGGAGGCAGGCTGTGCAGCATGGCCTTTCCCAGTTTGAAAAAAATTAATGTTCCAATGACTTTACTGTATTTGAATTGCTGTGATCCAGTTGCCGTAAGCAGGGGAGTGGGTGGGCAGGAAGGGTGCCTGAGGAGAAAAGGGCTCCCCTGGACGTGTGAGTTTTCTGGTTCCGGCTCCCCAGTGTGACATGGGAGACTGGCTGGACGCTGCTCCCGCTTCCTGCTTCAACAACCCCGTGTCCTCTTTCCGTCCAGCCCTGTTGCCTGCAGCCTCCTCTGATCTTATATTTTACAAAGGAGAGAAATCTCTCGAAAGAGACTAAGCACAAAGTTATGCATGGGGCGAGGGGGGGAGGGCAGAGAATGAAAAGTATTTCAGTTTCCTGACTGTGATAGAGATTTATGAAAGGTGCTGTTTTAAAACAGTCTTTTGTCCCCATCCTAAAATATGGGTGCCTCAGGATACAGTCAATATTACAAGCCTTCTTCCCTCCCCCATTCCTTCTACTTTGCTTCCTAGTGTTTTGTTCTCACTTTTTTTTCCTTCTTTCTCTGAGTTATTTGAACATAAATTTAAAATTTCAATAAAGAATACAGTGTTTCTATTATTATTATTATTAACAACCCTTTTGCTTATTGCTCTGCTACTATCCTGACTTCTGAAACCTGTTCTCCATATTCCTTTGTCTTGAATAACCCACACATATAAGAATATTGCCCATTGCTGGTTTCCCGGATGTCCTTGATGCTTCTCGGATCCAGTTCAACCTGTCATCGTTGTCGGGTCAAACCACTCTCTTACCCAACATTCCTGCTGTAACATGGCAATGTGCAATCTTACTGCCAAACAATATTTAATAATATGAAATATACTCCTAATATACCACCACCGCCCTGATGGGCAGGCTAGGAAACAAACCATAGAAGTCAGTCATTCCTATTGTGGCAGAAAGAACACACCAACACAGGGAAAACACACTGCATATGCTCAGAGATACTCTTCTTCTTTCCCCAAGGACTCTGGGGCTGAACTCTAGCAAGCTCCAGTGCCCCTCTGCTGCTTGGGAAGGTGGTTGCTGCTGAGAGCCACAGGGGGGCTGAGGCAGCCTGGAGCAGAGTGACCTGATGGAGAATCAGTGAGGAATCCTCTGGCCAGTGTTTGAACTCGCCCCTGCACTTCTCTCCCCCTCTGGCCACTTCACTGAAAACTGCAGTCTCTGATAGATGCAGCACGTTACCGGAGGCCTTGTAGGGCCCCAGAAGGCCCTGAGCAGCTTGTGGAAACTTTTTGCAACACACATATAGGGGGGTTGTAGTATGAGGTAGAGTGACAAAGGCTGCCCATGTGCTACTTGGGGAATAGTTGCTACCATCTAATTCTCACTGTGTCCTCTTTCAGTGCATAAAATGTATCATTTTAGGTGAATAGATTCGGATCCTGTGTTGCTGAAGCTGTTCCTGGCACTCAATCCCGGGAAACCCTTGTAATCGAAATGCAGGCAGGCCGGGCACATGACACAATCAGGACACTGGAGATGCAGAACCTCCTGGGGCTCCGTATAAAACGGGAAAATTAAAAAGATGGAAGAATTTAGTGTATTCCTGAAATTTATTCCCAGTGCTGTTCCCATCTGAGAAAGACTTGTGTGTTCTTCTATTCTCATTTTCACTTTCTCATTTTTTTTAAACCTAGGATGACAAACTGCTTTGATGACCCTTTTAGTGCCACTTCTGGCGAAATTCCCAGTTGACCATCTCTCTTTTATCTTCTGGGTTAGACTGACAGGATGGCCACTTTTTAAGACTGCTGAGCAATAACATAGAAGGGGGCATGTAAAAAGTAATCTACGTAACATCAGCCAAAGAGTTTCCCCTTCACTTTGGCTGAGCCACTATCTGGTGCTGGATTCAGCGCAAGCCTCCTGGCCTGCCTGTTCCAGTGCAAGATAGGATTGCTCTGCACGTTACTATCGCAGTGCAAAAAGGCACTTTCAGGGGCCATAAGAGTCTTTTGTATAATTACTTCACATTGCAGTAAAGCAATGTCACATGCAGGGCTGGCCCTTCCATACAACAACCATGAAGCTGCCCTACGAGGCTGCAGATTAGTGTGTGTGTGGGGGGGGGGGCTGCTCTCTCGCCAGCTTGTTGGCTCCACTGCTCCTCCATTCTCCATTCTCTAGATTGCAAAAACAAAAGGGGGCAGAGAGGGCGAGGAAAAGTGAAGTTCCAAGGGGGTTGGGGGCTTAGAAACAGTCAGAAGCACTCAGAACAAGCCACAGATGCTCCACAGCCACTTCAATAGGTACATCATCATCATCATCACCATCATACTACTACTACTAATAATAATACAGGTGTTTATATACCGCCTTTCTTGGTCGTCAGATTTCTCCTCAGACTTTATTCAAGGCGGTTTACAAAGGCAGGCTGTTCTAAATCCCCATAGGGATTTTTACAATCGAAGAAAGGCTCTGTCTTTCAAGAACCACAACATTTCAGATGGATCTTTCTGATCTGGTCTCACATTCTGGCCTCCAGATTCCTCCCACGCAAGCTGACAAGCAGCTCCTTCGTCTCTCACATGGAGGGCAGCCAAGATGCTTCTTCGCTCACACCAAAGAGCAGGTGGAATAACTCGGCTCGGCTTGTCAGCTGCTTCAAGGTCTCACCATTCAGGGTGCCAGTGGCCTCAAACTGGTGACCTTCAGATGTTATCTTCAGGCAAACGGAGGCTCTGCCCTCAGACCTCCTGCCCCCCTACATGTTGGTGGTATTACACTGATTGAGCAGGATATTGCATTTAATTGTTTAATAAGCCCAATTTTGCATTTTTACCATTTTAGACTTTCCCTGGTTATTATTTGTTGCCACGAATGTGTGATTGTCTCTTCCAGAAACAAGTTGAAGGAGGAAGAGGGAATTCTGGGTCACAGACGGAAAAGCAGATTTCATGTCATTCAGTTCTGATAAATGCCTGTGTTTCGAGGCCTCTGCAGAGCTGGAAAAGAGGCTTTGGCTGCTAAATCAATTTCTTGTTACCATAGATACTAGCCTATAAGGCAAGACATTTTACCCCAAAACTCCAGCATAGACCTTCTCTTCATCTTCTTCTCTGTGGGTCACTCAGGGGGTCAAGGCAGTTCAGGGGCACTGCAGTAGTCAGGAGAAGCTCAAAGAAGTGGCAGGCACAAGCTCAGCTCCAGCTGGCCTTACTTTGCTTCTCTCAACAGCTCCCTCCTGCAGGGAGAGACTTTGCCGGCATGTGACCTTCTTAATGTCTTCAGAAACAGTGGCACAGTTCAAATTTTTTGCCCCCTTTCAATCAGGCTCCAGGGCAAGCTGCAGCTCTTCCTCACCTGCACCTTCCCCAAGTTTGCCTTCATCTTATCTGAGGGTCATAAACATTCCGGGATTTATGGCTGGAAACCTGCCCTCGCCTTATCTGTGAGAGCAAACTTATAGGAAGAATCCACAGTATATGTCAGCACCCTGGACAGTAGTAAGGAAATGACGTTCTTAACAACGGGTGTTGCACATTCGTAACATCTCTGTTTCAGGGATCATTTCTCTCTAATCTGGAGAGAAAAACCAGCAGAGCCTGTGAAGAACATCCGACAACTGCTCAAGGAGAAAGTTTCAGGTCAGCTTTACTAGACACATAAAAGAAGGGGTGGATAATCTCTCCGCGGAATGTGGCTTCTGAGTAAGTGTAGAGCCAAGCTCCTGTTTCAGCATTGAAAAAGGCCACCTGCCCGTCAGCGCAATTCAGAGTCACTCGGATCCTCTTGAGCTCCTGTCTGAAGGATAGAGGAATGTAATTGCGGGGATTAAGAACTCTGTCCAGGCATACGCTCTTCCTCACAGCCAAGGATAGGGGGTGGTAACCAGGGAACTGACAGCTCTGTACTCTCCTTCCCACTTTCCCACAGCCCAGATCCCTCTTCAGGACTACAGTCAAACTCACCCTTTCTCCTCACAGACGTTCTGGCAACCCCCACAGCCCACCCTCCCTCACGTCCCACAGTGACCTCCCAGAAGTATCTACTTGATGTGAATCCCACCCGGCCCAGCACACAAGTCCAATAGTCCAATCTCTCAGGATTGTTGGGCAGATCTTGACGGCTGTGTCCCCAGCACACGCTTTTGTGATCCTTAGTCAGGGTGAGCCAGGAATGAGCCGTGTCTGGATCCAGAATCACACTGGCTGTTGGGGTGGAGGAAGAGGAGCAAAAAGAAGTGAATTACTAACTGCCTTAATAAATACTTGAGCCCCAGAGATAGAAAGAATATCCTCCTCACAATTGTGCCCATATTTTATACTTTAAGTGTATCCTGCCTTTCCTGTTCTTCCAGGCAGCTTAAAAGAAGCCAAAACACCCCTAAGACACATACTATATTCCTTGGCTGGTAAATGTTGTACGGAAGGCAGGAGAGAAAATGGCTGATGCTTCCTTGACACTTCCTGTGCAAACTGACCACTTCTGACTTTCAGGGACAATGACGGTGTCTCAGTTCTGCCAAGCAGGGTCTTGAGAATACAGTTTTTCTTCTATGTTGTTTTTGTATCATGCTTCATATTTGATTATACTAAAGCAGAGGTTCCAAACTTTTCAGCACCTGGACCCACCTTTTCAAAATGACACTCTATAAGGATCAAGACATCCGTTTCCAGAAGGAAGTTTCCCTGCCTTCAACAGCCTCTGTAACTTTGCTTGTTAGCCATGCTGGCACCCTCATGGATTTAATCCAGTCCTTTTTTTGCAGTATACATTTCCTCTGGGCCTCTATTACTGCAGTTTTAAACAGACGCCATTCACACGGGAGATACTGGTTTCTTTTTACCTTCCCTTTCCCCTTTCATCTTTCTAACTACTCTCCTCCTTTAAGGGAAGTCTGCCCTTTGGAGGTCAAGGGTTGTGCTTTGGATTTGCTTGGCAATCTTCCCCCCACCTGCATGGTAGAGTAGATTGCCCTAGGCTACCTTGGGCATGGAATTGGGAGAAATTGATTCAAATGGCTTGAAGCCAGCCCTGCCTCAAGGAATGGCTGACTTCATACTGCTGGTCAGAGCTCATGGAGCGAAGTCTTGCATGTTGGATGATCAGGAAGGGAGAGAGCAAGAGGGAAAAAGGAAGCCAAGTAGGGACACACTTCCACAGGTGAGGTGGACAAGGTCTGCAACAGGGAGTCTCTGAGTCACCTGCTTCCTGGACAATATGCTGCCCCCAGTGTCCTTCAGGTGACATGGCACCCATTTCCCAACAGTGTGTTTGTTTTCCACTCACTGATTGTGGAGCCCATTTTCGAGGCATTTCTCTCCCTCTTACTTTCAGCCCCCTGCACCATGGGAAACTCCTGTCCAAACCTTCCCATCATATGCATCTTGCGCATCATTCTTCATTACCTGGGAATTGCTTCATGACTCCCTCCAGAAGGGGTTTTACATCATGGAATCCCCTGATTCTGCAGGTCAGCACAGGAGGAAAAACCACAGGATTCCCAAATGCTTCCTTCTTTTCAGACCTAATAGGGTTAAAAAAAATCTGATCCCAAAATGTGTCCAATCTGGAATTACTGTCTGAAGCAAAAAGACAGCATGGAAGGGAAGAAAAGAACAGAAAGCCTGGAGGCAGGGGCAAGGGAAGACCTGGGGATGCTCTGGGTAGGAGGCTTCTGTCGCTAAGGCAGTATAAAAAGATATAAAATTCAGGAGGTACAGAAGCACCTGTGCAGATGAGGGAAGAGGTCTGGCAGCCTTGATGGGTGTGCAAATGGAAGAGAAATGAGTGGACTCCACACACCTCTGCAATGTCCTCTTATCCTGGGGGAAAAGAAGAGAAAAAGACCTCAGTGCCTGCCACAGGCAAGTCAGTCTTTTCAGGCGCTGCACAGAGATGCTCTCTCATCCTCCACAGTCCAGTTGGCAGTGATCTGCCTTGAACGCTCCACTCAGAGACTGAGGGGGCAGCTCCACAGATGAAGGATGTGCTGGGTCAAGAAATAGTTTGTGTTGCTTCTGCTCGTCCTGATCCATCAATTCTGTACCACACTACCTGATGTCTTATTAGACCCAGCTAACAGCCCCAAGCTCTGTCCACAGCCTGGGGGTCCCAATCACTATAAAACAGGAGGGGTGGCATACCTGACAAGGTGGCACCTCCGGGCACCAAGCTTGGGGGGCGGTGCCATGATGCCATCCACTCTCCCCGCAGTGCCCTCCTAGTGGTACTCAGTTGGGCACCAATAGTATCAGCACACCTATCTGGTCTCCCCCCAAAAGCATTCTGAGGGTTTGGGAAGCCGTGCACAGCCTTCTCAGTGCTGAAAATCACTTTCACTTCCAGGGACGTCACAAGCACCCTCTCCGGCCCTTAGAGCACCATGGGGGGGGGTGAGGCAGTGGGTGCAGAAGACAGCATCTCCAGGTGGGGGAACAGCACCCTTGAAGGTGTGGCCAAAAGCCCCACAGTGGCTAGAAACACACTGAGGGGAGGGCTCTGCTGGAGCTTTCCATTGGTGGTGTTGATACCATGTATGAGAAGGAAGAGAGACAGAGGGCATCTTTAGATGGAGAGCGGAGAAGAAACCGCTCCCCTGTCATGCCCCTCTCCCTTGCTCAACTGGAGATATGACCCCCCCCCTTAAAAATTCTTTGCTGACCAGCAGTCGAGGGCAGACGCTCTGACCCATGCTTCCATTCACCCTTGTCTTCCGGGCTGGGGGCGTTTACCCAGGCAGGGACTGCCCTCCATTATCAGGCTTCCAGCACATGCATTCCAGATGCCCTGGGACTCTCTTTCCCTGCACAGCCACCAGACAGTGGACAATGAGGCTGCACTGGACCTCCCCAGAAGCCCAAAGGGGGGCATGAGGGTAGCAGGACAGAATTGAGCTGAATTGGGGGGGGGGGGAGATCCATGATCAGGAAGTAAATATGAGAACAGATACCATGATCTTTGGCACCTCCAGGTCAGGCCACAGTGAAATAAATGCACTTCCTTATTTCTCTTGGGTGCTCCTTTTATCTTGGGTGCTTTGCCAGCACCACAGAACAAGTCCCTTCATTCTGGTGTAGGCCAAGGAAGCACAGAGCAGTTTCTTTCCCTCCCTCCTGATGAGGAACCTGGGCTATTTCTACCCTCCTCTCAGCTGCAGGAGTTCACTTGCTGGCTGCTGGCATTTCTCTTCCATGTTCTGGATGAGACCTTCAAGGGAGGTCAGCTCCTCCATGAGTCTGGCCACGTGCTCCTCTCTTCTGGTTGCAATCTTCTTCTCCAGCTCTTCCAGCGGCAAGAGGAGAAACGTCTTTTGTTCTTCCAGAAACTGGTGTAGTCGGTTGAAAACAGCCACTGTGCTTGTCTTCTTTTCTTCTATTTGGCCCTAAAACAGGCAGATGGAAAGAGGAGAAAAGGAGAGAAAAGGCAGGAATGTTGTCAGGTTTAGCAGGGAGGTGGGGGAAAATCTCTAGTCAGAAACATGGCAGGAAGAGACACTGGAGCAGCTGGAGGGAGGCGGATCATCAGGGTCTCCTGCATCAGCACACAGGCACTACCACCAGGTAACAAGTGAGTGAGTTGATTCTTCCAGTGTGAAGCTATGCACCCACTGGGACTCATTTAGAGAGACAACCCTGCAAGGAAGGGCACATTAGACTTTTTGCAGCGAGACCAAATCAGCTGTGAGAAGGAGAAAACAGACAAGACTCCACCTTTAGATTGGCCTGAAATGAACATGATTGGGGAGTTCTGGCCATGTTAACTCTTCTTCCTTTCATATGACACTTTTACAGATATGGGTTCTAGTAGCTGTTCACTTCCAATGCAAAAGGGACACTTACGAGCAGGTCTTGGCTTTCCTCTTCTGTTCCTGCTTTACTTGCCAGAATTCTCTCTCTCTCCTTCCTCAAATCTTCCAGATGGCTACACAATGGGTCCTGAAGCAAACATTTCTGTTTGGATTCTTTTTCAGGGTTGGTTGGGCAGGTTACTATCTAAAGGTGCTTTAGAACACTCCATAAGAATGAGAAAGCAGTTGACATATCTGCCTACTCCTTGTATTTCACTGCCTTCTGGGCAGGTTTTTGGACTTGGCATCTTACAGTGGTATCTTACAGGAGCAGGAATTGCAATTGGGTCTTGATGTGCATTCAGTCTGTGTTTAGCCCTTCCTGAAACAGATCAGGGAAAGAATGCCCTTCAACCTCCCCTAGGCCCAAATCCTAACCCACTTTCCAGCACTGGCATAGTAGTTGCAATGGGATGTTTGCTGTATCCTGCAGTTGGGTGGCACTCACAGAGGCCTCCCCAAGTAAGGGAATGTTTGTTTCCTTACCTAGGAGCTGCATTGCCCTTATGTCATAAGAACATAAGAACAGCCCCAATGGATCAGGCCATAGACCCATCTTGTCCACCTTCCGGTATCTCACAGCGGCCCACCAAATGCCCCAGGGAGCACACCAGATAACAAGAGAACTGCATCCTGGTCCCCTTCCTTGCATCTGACATAGCCCATTTCTAAAATCAGGAGGTTGCGCATACACATCATGGCTTGTAACCCATAATGGATTTTTTCTTCAGAAACTTGTCCAATCCCCTTTTAAAGGCATCCAGGCCAGATGCCGTCACCACATCCTGCGGCATGGAGTTCCACAGACCGACCACATGCTGAGTAAAGAAATATTTTCTTTTGTCTCTCCTAACCCTCCCAACACTCAATTTTAGTGGATGTCCCCTGGTTCTGGTGTTATGTGAGAGTGTAAAGAGCATCTCTCTATCCACTTTATCCTTCCCATGCATAATTTTGTATGTCTCAATCATGTCCCCCCTCAGGCGTCTCTTTTCTAGGCTGAAGAGGCAGTGCTTGAAAGTGGAATAGGATTGTGGTTGGCATCCTTCAGTCTCGGAAGACTATGGTATCGCGCTCTGAATAGTGGTTCTGGAACAGAGTGTCATCTCCAGTGTGCAAAGCCTGGGTAAAGTAGATATGGAGGATAGACTGTTACCCATGCAGCAAATCCCCCCTCTCCACGTCACTGAAATGGTCCAATGGAATACAGTTGGTTCCAGCGAAGTCACAGGAGTTGCCAGAGATTTGCTGGCCTGATGTAACTGCTCTCAATGTGACCGCCAACTGTTTGACCTCTTGCATGAGCTATGGCATAAGGGCTTCTTCCACTGCTTACTGTTTCACATCTGTGATGCAGCAGTGGCAGCAAAGGAAAAGCTGGCCTTGCTTTGTGCAAGGCCTTTTATAGGCCTTGAGCTATTGCATGACCTTCATTCATTCATATCAGTTCCATCTCTAATGTATTCATTTATGTAAATTTATTCAAATTTGAAATGTAAACTAATTCTTTTTTTTTTCCCTGGCCCCCGACACAGTGTCAGAGAAATGATGTGGCCCTCCTGCCAAAAAGTTTGGACTGCCCTGTTCTAGAGAGTTGTCATCTCCTGGAGCAGGTAAACCCTTTATCTGCTGAGGGGCTCAAGGCTTTGCCTCAATGGCTTCTCTCCAACCAAGCTGCATGTTACACCCATCACTGGTCCTGGAGATTTGTATCCACTTACCTTGCATTCCTTGGCAGCCTCTTCCAAAAGCAGGACAGTTTGTGATTGATGCTCTGGGGATCTCTCAGAATTCAGACGCACCAACTCCTGATCATCTTTGCAGAACAGGTTGTGTTTTTCCTTGTGACTCACACATAAATCCTCTTTGCCTAGATTGTGCGATAAACATTTAATTTTCTCTGCTATGCTAGCCAGTTGCCAGTTTGGCCGGAAATTTCCTTTCTTGATTTTGGTTTTGCAGAGGGGACACTGCAAGGGTCCGTAATTTTCCCACTTCTCACAGTAGTTGATCATGCCGCCCCTGCAAATGTTGTGTCCACAGTCCAGGGTCACTGGGTCTGTCAGGAACTCCATGCAGATGGGGCACTTGAGTTCTTCTTTTACATCCATGGATGGCAAGGCTGCAGCCATGGCAGATGAAGCTTCTGCAGATGGATTCAGGCAGCTTGTGAGACCTGTACAAGGACAGCAGGATGGACGTGGGTGAGAGGATGAAGAACTGCCTCATAGGGTAATAACCAGGGCTTTTTTTGTAATAGAACGCACCAGAACAGCATTCCTGCACCTTTTTTCATGCAGTCCCCACAGGAAAAAATGCATGGAGCCCTATGGAAAGAGAAAGTGAGCCGTAGCATGTATTTACTCATGAGTAGGTGTACTTGCCATAGTCCGTCGGAAAGGGCAGGCAGAGAGGAATCCAATGACACCAGAATGGCCCCAATCCAATGAATGCAGCCTCCTAAAAACACCCGAGATTGTCCCATCCCTCCCAGCTTCGAGTCTGAGCCAGAAACGAAGCCACATGGCCGCGTTTACTCGCTAGTAGTCCGTCGGAAAGGGTAGCTGAGAGGACTCCAAGGACGTCAGAATGGTCCTGATCCAATGAATGCAGCCCCCCAAAACACAAAAGGGAGAAGGAGATCCCTGCCTCCCTCCCAGCTGCAGTCTATTGAGCCCTATGGAAAGCAAGCAGCCTCACATCGTGTTTACTCGTGAGTAGGCAGATGTGCCTTGGCTGTTGGTCAGGCCAGGCAAAGGGGAATGTGAGGACACCAGAATGGTCCCGATCCCATGGAGCTGGAGATACTTCAGAAGGCAGCCTCTCCCCCCCCCCACTAAAAAGGGCAAAAAAGAGGCTTCAGGTGGTAAGGGGAAAGTTTTCTATTTTGCACTTACAAAGCCAGGAGGGTCTTTTTCTTGATATGCCTGAAATAGAAGAAGTTTAAACTGCACACTGGGGAGGACTGGAAATCTCACTGATTCTTTTTTTTTTTTTGGGGGGGGGGGGCGTTATTGCAGGCAGGCTACAGAGTAAGCTCCATTGAGCACTATGGGACTTACTTCAGAGTAGACATGCATAGGATTGGGCTCACAGGCTGCAATCCTACCCACACTTTCCTGAGAGTAAGCCCCATTGACCACAATAGGACCACAACAATCTTCAGAGTAGATTCACTTGGTGGAACAGGACTGGCTCCCCCTTATTTAATATTTTCTTTTAATTTAATTATTTATAATTATTTATTTTACTTTGCTTGATGATGTCACTGCTGGCCATGACATCACTTCCAGTGGGTCCTGGACAGATTGTCATTCTAAAAAGTGGGTCCCGGTGTGTTTGGAATCTCAGTAGGTCTGGAAAGGAGGTAGGCTGTGGTGTCAGCAGTGGCCCCTTTAAGGGTAAGGCCTGGGCTTCCAGGGAGTGTGCTGCACAGCTGCAGCCACTTGAAGGCCATAGGGCCCTCAGGGATCTAAGGAGCACCTGAGGCAGGGAGGGTTTGTGGGCAGCAGAAGCAGGAAAGCTTGAGGCAGAGGAGACTGGATTAATGGACTAAGGAATTGATGGCTAATGGACTGCTGGTGGACTGACTGGTGAATGGACTTTGGAGACTGCTGGAGACACTGGAGTTTGGTGTGTGGCTGCTGTGCCCAAGACCTGCTGAGGACCAAGGGTCTGCTGTAGTGGTGGGAGGCGGCTGGCAGGAGAAAGGACCTCTGCAGGTTGAACAGGTGAGCTACCCTGGAGGTGGGGTCCAGCAGGACAGAACCAGGGTCATTTGTTGGGGAGAAGAAGGGGAGCTAATTTGCTTAAATTGGGCATAATTCTCCAGGCAGAGCTTGGCCTTGGAATCTGGCAAAACAAGGTGCTAAAAGTTTGAGAACTGCTGCCATAAGTTAGTAAGTTGAGATGGGGTGTGTGTGTGTGAGAGAGAGAGACTCTACAAGTTTTAAACTAAATGGCTATAAACACTCATAACATAGCTTTAACATTATTAACATAAATGATTAGTCTTAGCATAATTGCTACATGCATTCATAGCATAGCATAACATTGGCTTCATTAAACACTTAGTCTGTTAGCATCAGTAAGCATTTGTTTGTGTTTGGCTTATGGCTTTCTTAGCCTGCATCACTGTGGCAATGAGTTCTGCAGACCAACTACATGCTGAGTAAAGGAATATTTTCTTTTGTCTGTCCTAACCCTCCCAACACTCAATTTTAGTGGATGTCCCCTAGTTCTGGTGTTATGTGAGAGGGAAAAGAGCGTCTCTATCCACCCTGCATAATTTTGTATGTCTCAATCATGTCCCCCCTCAGGCGCCTCTTTTCTAGGCTGTAGAGGCCCAAACGCCTTTCCTCATAAGGAAGGTGCCCCAGCCCAGCAATCATCTTAGTTGCTCTCTTTTGCACCTTTTCCTTTTCCACTATGTCTTTTTTGAGATGTGGCGACCAGAACTGGACACAATACTCCAGGTGTGGCCTTACCATAGATTTGTACAACGGCATTATAATATTAGCTGTCTTGTTCTCAATACCTTTTCTAATGATCCTGTCAGCGGCAGCCCACCCGAGAGCCCCTGACTTACCTGCCAGGGATGAGGGGGCAGCATCCAACCCTGAGCTGTCATACAAGAGCGCTGCTACTGCCATCCCTGGAGGGCCACCTGGAGGCGGCAAGCGCTCGCCAAGGCAGAGCTTCCTACCGCAGTCCCAGCAGGGAAGGCATAGCCTCCCCGACTGCCCCCTGCACCAAGGCACCCCTTTAACCAGGGCAGACAGCGGGAGAAGCAGCCGCTGCTCACGACCCCCGCCTGCTGCCAGGGCACCAGGAAACCTTGTGGCTTCCCAGGACAGCCCGTGGCAAGGACCTTGCCAGTTGGAGATGCCCGCAGTGAGCCCCACCCTCTGGGCAAGGACACCATGTGCCATGGCAATGGGCTGGGCACCCTCTCCACCAGGGCAGGCAATTCTGAGGAGCTGAAGCACCCCCAACCTGACAAGCAACTGCCTGCCATCCTATTAGGCACCAGGGAATACGCAGGGGAAAGGAGGCTGGGGTCACCTTAAGGATGTCTGGCAGGAAGGGGAGGAGTCAGGTGGAGCTGATAAGCTCCATAAAGTTGGGGCTGGCCAGTGATGAGGAGGAATCTGAGGACAGGTGAGGCAGGCAGTGCAAGGGAAGGCTGTCTGCCTGGGAGCCACTGGCTTGCCTCAGGACCCAGGCAGGGGATCAGGGTGCATTCACCCCCCCCCCATGGGAATAGTCTGAGGCCTCCCTGAGCTTCCCCTACAGACTCCAGACCCACTGAAGGTTAGGGGCGAGCCACGCCTTTGGGACCATCTGCTAACGTTGAGTGGCACCCTGGACGGGAGGCCCAACAGATCCTAAGCATAGAATGAGAAAGTGAAAATGAGAGCTGAAGAACACACATGTGATTGTCAAACACCCCAGATGGGAAGAGCACTGGGAAAAAATTCAAGAATACGCTCAATTCTTCCAGCTCTTTAATTTTCCTGCAGCAACACCCACTCTGAATTAATTCCCCTAAAAGGATACACATTTACACACTAAAAGAGGACACAGTGAGAATTAGTTTGCAGAGACTATTCCTCAGGTAGCACATGGGCGGCCTTTGACACTCTGCCTCATACTACAACCCCTCTGTGTGTGTGTGTGTGTGTGTGTGTGTGCGCGCGTGTGTGTGTGTGTGTGTGTGTGTGTGTGCGCGCGCGCGCATTGCATCAAGTTTCCACAAGCTGCTCAGGGCCTTCTGGGGCCCTGCAAGCCCCCCACCAATATTCCCTTTAATTTCCCTCCTAGAATGTGTGGAGCCCAACTGTGGCTGTGTGGACACAGCTGTGGAGCACTCAGCAAGATCATCATCATCACCAAGCTCCAGAGTGCAGAGAGGAAAGCTGCACAGGGCTTCAATCAGAGCTGCACAGCTGCATGGCCATCCTGCTCAAACAGTGAGCTCAGGTAGCTGATATCTTGTCCCTTGTTACAACCCTCTACACTCAGCAAATCCCCTGAAGCTTTGAAGGTGCTTCCTGGTCAGTCTCTTGCCTTGATTCCCACAGGCACTAGTCTCTGCTACATGTCCAGGATCCCTCCTTTTACTGGCTGCATCTATACAGAAGGTCGAGGTTGCAGAGGACTTACTGCCCCGATTGTTCAGAAGCTGACCCCTCTCTCCTGGAATAATTGCAAGCACAATGCGGACTTCGACCAACCCTGCAACGGATAAT